>NW_025964176.1:0-27230 GCF_023055435.1 Haliotis rufescens
AGCCAAGGATCAAAATGAGACCGAAGGAACGCAACTCCGAATTCAAACCCCTAAGACAATCAGCACCCCCTGGTAGATACGAGCTGTTTGAAAAAGGATTAGCTGTGGAGCCAAATAGATGCGGGGAGAGTACCACGGCAACACTGAGTCTATTTGTGTCTGATTAGCTAACCTATCCAAAGGTAAGACGACTGACTGCTGAAATGATGTCAACAAATATGTGCACTCAAACCCCATTATTACAAACTCCTCCACATTTACTGAAACACAAATAGTTCTAACAAGATCGGTACCAATTAATCTTAATCCTTCGTGAGACATGAACCAACACTCATTAAGCCCCACAGTTACAAATGGTTACTTTCATGGCCTTTATGTCTCTAATAGAGCTTTTATGTAAATTATATCTTTATTCCGTGCACGCTACATGTCCTTTTCCTTTTGGCCTGTGGAATTAGATCTGCATAATTTATACTTTTACGCTTAACGATGTCATGCTGGGTTTGTGCGAAAGACAACATTATCATGCGTTACGTGTTTGATTGACATCGTTCAATCAGCTGTAGGCGTGTAGCAGGTCAGCATGCCACAGCGATTTTATTGCCTGGACCGTGTTATTTTGTTTTGTGGCATCCTTTCATATATCACCATGGGAACGGACATACGCACTTGGGCACAAAAGGTTTAGTGAGGTGAACGTATGCATCAAGCCAAAGGAGGACGCCGATTCTTTGTGAATGGCTCCAGATGGATGGATATATAGATTTAGAGTCTCACGAGAAATGGAACTTATTCTGACATCAAAATTTGGCCTAATAGTGTTATGTCTAATCATACAGACAAACCTATGTGTTAGCTAATATATAATATACCTTCATGAGATGAAGCCATTTATATAAAGAATGAATGAATGAACGAACGAACGAATATAAACTATTGTAAACAGATGACATATTGGATGTTAATTTATCTAAGGTGGGATTTACAGCTTGCTACTTCACTTAAATAGTCATATTACATACTACATGGAAATGGTATGCATCCTCCATTGCAGGTAAGTTCACAAATTCTCAATCAATAATTTATGCTAACTACATCGAAAGTGTGATACAACTATTTGATATTGTGTCAAATTAACCTCAAAAAGATAAATCTGTGTTGATGCATTTGTTGGAGGGGAATATAAATTATAGCCACTTAAAAGCACACATCTTCAAGAGTTTGTCTTATCGATAGCAGAAGAGAACCTGCATCATTTGGTACACACTGATTGTTCCACACATACTACCATCTCCACACTCGTATAACAGGCATTTGACGTGGTGATATACTGAAACATACGCAGTGGTCAAAGTCAAGTCAAAGTCGGATATAGTTATTGTATTTAAGGACTCCGGCCCATAAACAAAGGAGTTACATGTAAGTAGTTTTACATATTTGGATATATACTAATGTTTAACAATTCGTTTCTGAGGGAACTTTCATTTTTAAAATATATAGCCAGTTTTAATGTGACAGCATCATCTTTTTAAGAGAGAAGAGAGATAAATGCAGGTACAGGGTAGTTTGACAGATAGCCTTCTGGTATAAACCTTTTCTTAGATCACGATAATAAGGACATACAAAAGTAAATGAATTTCATTTTCTATAGCTGAATGACATAATGGGCATAACCTCTTCGATGTTTCAGTGGACATTTTTTTCCTTCATTATCATTAGAGCAATCCAAGCCTAAATTGAATAAATTTATTCACCCGCACTCTCCACTTGAGGTACATAGTTTTGCACACATCTTTTACATTTGGACCAGCTCTATTGCCCGAGACTCGTAGAAACCATACCTCTGATCCATGACAAATTTTGATATTGTTACATAGAGTCTGGACCATAAACCAATGGCATTGACAACTATCGACTTCGGGCCACGATGACAGAAAATGTCTAAGACGTTTTGAAACAAACGTACAATGACACACAATGTCTTAGATGTCGAGGTACGATGATATTCAATGTCTTAGACGTCGGAGTACGATGATATTCAATGTCTTAGACTACGGGGTACGGTGACACACAATGTCTTAGACGTCGGAGTACGATGATATTCAATGTCTTAGACTACGGGGTACGGTGACACACAATGTCTGAGAAGTCGGGGTACGGTGATACACAATGTCTGAGACGTCGGGGTACGGTGACACACAATGTCTGAGAAGTCGGGGTACGGTGACACACAATGTCTGAGACGTCGGAGTACGTTGACATACAATGTCTGAGACGTCGGAGTACGGTGACACACAATGTCTGAGACGTCGGGGTACGGTGACACACAATGTCTGAGACGTCGGAGTACGATGACACACAATGTCTTAGACGTCGGGGTACGGTGACACACAATGTCTGAGACGTCGGGGTACGGGGACGCACAATGTCTTAGACTACGGGGTACGGTGACACACAATGTCTTAGACGTCGGGGTACGGTGACACACAATGTCTGAGACGTCGGGGTACGGGGACGCACAATGTCTTAGACTACGGGGTACGGTGACACACAATATCTGAGACGTCCGGGTACAGTGATACACAATGTCTGAGACTACGGGGTACGGTGACACACGATGTCTGAGACGTCCGGGTACGGTGACACACAATGTCTGAGACGTCGGGGTACGGGGACGCACAATGTCTTAGACTACGGGGTACGGTGACACACAATGTCTGAGACGTCGGGGTACGGTGACACACAATGTCTGAGACGTCCGGGTACGGTGACACACAATGTCTGAGACGTCGGAGTACGGTGACACACAATGTCTGAGACGTCAGGGTACAGTGACACACAATGTCTGAGACGTCGGTGTACGGTGACACACAATGTCTTAGACGTCGGAGTACGGTGACACACAATGTCTGAGACGTCGGGGTACAGTGACAAACAATGTCTGAGACGTCGCGGTACGGTGACACACAATTTCTTAGACGTCGGAGTACGGTGACACACAATGTCTGAGACGTCGGAGTACGGTGACAGACAATGTCTGAGACGTCGGGGTACAGGGACACACAATGTCTGAGACGTCCGGGTACGGTGACACACAATGTCTGAGACGTCGGAGTACGGTGACACACAATGTCTGAGACGTCCGGGTACGGTGACACACAATGTCTGAGACGTCGGAGTACGGTGACACACAATGTCTGAGACGTCAGGGTACGGTGACACACAATGTCTGAGACGTCGGTGTACGGTGACACACAATGTCTTAGACGTCGGAGTACGGTGACACACAATGTCTGAGACGTCGGGGTGCGGTGATACACAATGTCTGAGACGTCGGAGTACGGTGATACACAATGCCTTAGACGTCTGAGTACGGTGACACACAATGTCTGAGACGTCGGGGTACGGTTACACACAATGTCTGAGACGTCGGAGTACGATGATATTCAATGTCTTAGACTACGGAGTACGGTGACACACAATGTCTGAGACGTCGGGGTACGGTGACACACAATGTCTGAGACGTCGGAGTACGGTGACACACAATGTCTGAGACGTCGGGGTGCGGTGACACACAATGTCTGAGACGTCGGAGTACGGTGACACACAATGTCTGATACGTCGGAGTATGGTGACACACAATGTCTGAGACGTCGGAGTACGGTGACACACAATGTCTGAGACGTCGGAGTACGATGATATTCAATGTCTTAGACTACGGAGTACGGTGACACACAATGTCTGAGACGTCGGAGTATGGTGACACACAATGTCTGAGACGTCGGAGTACGGTGACACACAATGTCTGAGACGTCAGGGTACAGTGATACACAATGTCTGAGACTACGGGGTACGGTGACACTCAATGTCTGAGACGTCGGGGTACGGTGATACACAATATCTGAGACGTCGGAGTACGGTGACACACAATGTCTTATATACTGTTCAAAGCGGCGTTAAATCAAACTCACCTATTCATTCCCTCTTTCGAGAACAATACATTATGATGTGTCTGAACAACAAAACTTGTGCTTTTCATCAACAACAATGTATTGTAGCTTAACAGTGCTAATGCAGCTAATGCTAATTCGTCAAAACTGTAGTTTCTGAGAGAGGCAGAAATAGCTCGAAATATGTCATGTTTTCACATCATGCATTATGTTCGACAAAATGCATTTGATGTAGCTTGAGAGCATGTAGGATGTAACGAAACAACAGTGCATGAGGGGTACTAATCTCTTACAATAGAGCATAACCACTTCATAATCATAGGGTTACATAATTTAGGAAAATGTATTTGAAAAAGTGCTGAAGAATATGACACAAAAAACTGGATGTTTACTTATTGATATTATGACTGTACCCAACCGAACTAATCACCAAGAAAACTCCGGTCCTCGATGCGTACTTTCATTAGTGTAAGTGTGTGGGGATGTTTATCGTTCGTACCCATAGTAAAATGTAAACACAGAGTGCTGAAAACACAGTCATAGATTTGTGTGTTAATGTCTGGTGAAGACTCGGAGGAGGAGGTTTTATTGTTGCCATCGCTACCACCGTCGAAGGGAAATAGGAAGATATGTATAAAGGCTCATGTTTATTTAAACTTAGTGGTGCTGTGACGTATGTAGGTGTGTGATCTGACACAATGTCAATGTCATTTATTGACGACTCATTTATTTTTGCGATCTTTAAGAATTTATGGAATTACAGATAACTTTTTATGATAAATAGGCAGGAAGCACAACCTCAAGACTTTAATATTCAACCTCCTTTGTTGTTCTAGAAAATTAACATTATTATAGAAAATGTTTGATGACTTCTCTGGATTATGAAATTATAAATTATGATTAAATGGAGCAAGAACTGAATAATGTTTAAGTTTGAGGAGATGTTCTGTATGTTCACTATGACGGGTATGTGTCGCTTAACTTCATCTATAACTTACATATGGCAACAAAGCCTTTATTGAGGGAATTATTGCAATATACATGTGGTTACTTAATGGATATTTTGGCACTATACACACGAGTGGTTCTAAATGGTTTGATATGGTTTGACATTCTCAAATAGGTATATGATAGACTCGATGTGGATAAGCGTCTGAGTTGAAAAGTAATTTAATTATATGACTGATTATCAGTTTGATGTGCGACAAAAGCCCCAAATGACACGCGTTTTGAACAAGAGCTTTGGCGCAAGAAATGGGTATGATGCTGCAGGTCCGGGCACAGCCAAGGGAAGCAACACAGCACAGCGTCTCAGACAAGTTGGCTACCCTTGAAGTTGAATATAGGCAAATACGAATGGTGACTCTTCAGCGCTACATGTATTTGCAAAACAATTTCTGTTTGTGTTTGTTATAAACAGCCGTCTCCCGATATATCGAAGGCACGGGGGAACTTCTATATAACCGGGATACGAGATGGAGAGACACGAGGCTAAACATGGGTAGATTTGGTTGGGAATGGGTCAACTTCAACTAAAATGTGTTCTTAGATTAGTTTACAGATACCGATCATCGTCTGGACAGTGGTATAAGGAACGCAACTTCAGTAATGGTTGTCCTGGAGTTCTGACAAATCCGATAATCTTATAATAGTGAACTGTTCAAAGCGTTAATTTAAGTATCGATCTGTAAACACTTTCCTCTTTTCGAAGACTTGCCAATTGAGGATCATCTTCCGCACAAGTTGATCACAATTAACTACTTTTACGAAAAAGAATTTAAAGTTTCGAACCAACGATTACAAAACCAGCATGTTTTATCTGCTACACATCAGGCTATGTGCTATAGTTTGAAAAAGGCGCCCCTATAACTTATAATGGATGTCACAAGTTTTCCTCACCATTTTTATCGGCACTTAATCGTAACATACCAGATCACAAATCTTGCGCTTCGTAAACGCTGGCGGCGGAGGGCAGTTGTATGGGTTAAACGATCAGTAAGCTTGACTCCCGAGTGTTTCTGGAGCTTCGGCCCTGCCACATACTTAACTTTCTTGTTACCTGTGGTGTCTCCTTAGGCAAATGCCCCAGCTCACCCACCAGCGAATGTGGGTTACCGGTTGGATAAAATCGACCAGTGGATGCAAACACTTCTAGCGGCTAACAGACAGACTTGGTCGTGTACAGGAAGTTTATGATGTCATTTGTAATGCGCAATGACTCGTTGACGGGGTTAACGACGTGAGGAATTATAACATGGCCCCTCCGTGGTGTGGAGTTTGGTGCTATATAGGTAACCTGGTATTATAATATAAACCAGTAAGCAATCATTATCGCATCTGGTTCCTTGGTCAAGTTGAAATAAGACAACTCATAATCGATGGTCTAATCGTTAACTATCGACGACAGGCGATACTGTCAGATTTCAATTACGCCGTGAAAGAAACGTTGAAGAAGGAATTTATGGATGGGTACAACTGTGTATGTGCTAGCAGTGTTATCAGTTGATTCATTCACAAATGATGGCAACCGTGACGTGTCACCTGAATCACTGCATCGCGTGGGGATGGCAGACGTTCCATGTGCAGTTAAAAAAGGTTATTCTTACCGATTTGGCGTGACTGTCGACGTGGGCATAATCCGCCTCTCTGAACACGTCTGTTTTCCTGCTGATCGGTGGCTTGGGAGGGGGGTAGGAGTCGAGGGAGTCAGGGACGCTGATCTGAAACAACGGGAGGTGTGACAATAATGCATAATAAAGATGGAATGAACAAAGAATACAGAATATTCGTTCTGCCATACCCAGTTCAAACATCTACAGACGATGCACCAATATCACCTTCGTTAAGCTACTTGACAACATGGTGTTGTTGTTTTTTATTATAATCTTTAAATGTTAAGGACCATCCGATTCTGTCATCTTACTATAGTTAATCTGTTATGGCAGTATATATTGATATATTATGCATTACCTGGAACCCACGCTCAATAACTTCCTGAAGATTATATCTAATACCTGTATTGATAACTGAGCGGTAGTGTAGCTGGAGACTGCATTTTATATTCATTTCGCATCTTAAGGTGCAGGAATATACTAAACCTGACGGTTCCCTTGTTAACCTGTTTCCCTTTCTGAACTCCACCTACCGGACTTATTTCCGATCCTTTGTTGTCTGTGCTGGAGGCTGTCCCCATGTCTGCGAGTCTGTTTGCTGTTACGTCAGTACCGCGGTATCAGGACATGTTCGACTGCAACACAAATACCGGTACATTAGTTGGGCAGTTTTCTTTAAAGCAATTCATTCTAGCCAATTGCCACCACTTATTGCATTGGTGCTTGTCCGTGTCTCTTTCATGGACAATGGTAAAGATGGTTTTCTCTGCATCGTTGTTAGCTATGAACAATGATGAATGCTACTGCTATGCATTTGCTGCTGTTATGATTAATGGAAATGCATATTGTGAGCACAGTGACGACCTGACTCATCGTCAACAGTAATATTGCTTGTTTCTAGAAGCCACTAAACCCTGCTAAAAGCAGAGTCGATTGTAAGATTCCGACTATATCATGAGCATGTGTTTACGAAAGACTACTAAATAGTCTTGATAAGTTCGCGAAAAGGTGAGCATATCCTGCCCCACCGGTGGCACCCGTCACAAACACATGCAAAAGCAAGTCAATTTGATCACCTGAAAAAAACACGAGAACATAATGGTACAAGTAAAAATAGAGATTATTCGGGCATCATTTTTGTCTCTGATGCGTCAAATTTGGAAATGTCCTTTATATATCTACCATAATACATTTTTGAAAGCTTCACTTAGGCCTTGAATGTTGTAACCTTGACCAAACAACGTCTGAGTAGGGGCTGTATGACGCTCATTGAAATCTTAGTAGAAAGCGCATGTTCCATTGTACCTGAAAAGTGGTGAAATGTAGACACCAAGGGCTGGAGTTGCGGGATTATTGTTGGACATTAGGGCAAAGTTGACTATTAGAAAATTGAAGTCAAGTAATCTCTTGTTTTAATATGTGCTCACGTGTGTTCATATGAATACACTTACATGTGTTGGGTTTATAAAAAACAAACAATTATAAACCAACTGCCACTCTTGCCTATAATATTGTAGGTATCTTGTTATCTCATAGTTACCGTGTGAGGTACTACTTTCAAGTGAGACTTCTTGAGAGATTTTATATTTGAATTGTAAGACCTGCTTGGATTGTTTTAAAAGCCATTTAATGTACATCTAATGTTGATGTTTGTCTGGTTACAAGCCTCAACGTCTTTTCACATGAAATAGACTCTGCAACCTCACGTTTAATATTGTACCCCACTGGCTCCCACTGAACCTCCGGAGCAAGTGATAAAAGGGTGTTCAATCTTACATGTCATAACTTATCATGCTGCACGTGGTCGTTCCCTCACGCGCTTTCATCGAATTCGTTTAAACCGCGACTACCTATGTTTCACTATTTGGTATTCCGATGTTTTCTTATTCTTTCCGGTATTCCTTGCATTTCGCCGATTCATTGGTTACTGAAGACACTCCCCTTCCGTTTCCGTTGAAAATGTAAAACCTTCAGCTCGCTGAGGTTTTACATTTTCGTCCAAAACCGAGGAAGGCGGTTTTTTTTAACTATAACTAAATGTATAGGTCAAACGTGACAAATTGGAGGTTTTCGGGAAGCATTTATATTTTGTAATATTTGAACATAATCAAATTGTCAACCAAGCCGATTTTCTTATTGGGAGGTGCAGAATGGGCACATGGTAAAACGTTCATCTTGGGTCACGAAGATAGTAAAATATTCTTTTAGGTCTGAAAAATATGCATAGTTCACTTATTTTAGACATAACTATGTACTTGACCACGTCAAAGTCCACATCTTGCAAGTGTAAGATTTTCATAACCATAAGAGATATCTGCTAGAAGCAGAGTCCATTGTACGATTCCGACTACATCGTGAGCATGTGTTTATGAACCATTATCCTATAGTGACGATACCAAGGCCGCGTTCAACATAACGATTGTATCGCACAGGTGACCATAAGTCCTACACGATCGCTTTGTGGAATGGAGGCCAGGTGTTCGCGAAAAGGTGAGCGTATCCTGCCCCACCAGTGACACCCTGTGGCAACTCTTGAGCAAGGGTCGTATGAGGCTCTTCTCGAAAGAACATGCTCGATTATACCCCTGAAGTAAACTGACCATTTGTAAGACATTTGAAACATGTTTGATAACTTTATACCAATATCTAAGTTTTCCAAAAGCCCCTTATACACCTCATCCTTTAGTTTAACTTGAGCATACAGTAAAACAAAGCCATAGAAATTGATATTTCGAAAACTAGTTATCATGTTACTAGAATTCCTACTTCAAATTGACCGCCTCCGTGGTCTAGAGGTAGAGCGTCCGCCCGGAGAGCGGCAGGTCCGGGAGCGTCATACCAAAAGTCGTTAAAAGATGGTACTTGTTGTTACCCTGTCTGGCGCTCGGCATTAAGGGGTTAAAACAAGGACTGGTCGGCACCCAGTCAGTATACTGTGTCTGAGTGGGGTATTCATGTCTCGTATCTCAGTGAGCTAGCACTATAAATCGGCATCGGTCCGGACTAGTACAAGCAGACACGCGCGCGCGCACACACACACACACACACACACACACACACACACACACACACACACACACACACACACACACACACACACACACACACACACACCCCACACACACCCCACACACACACCCCACACACACACACGTCGCTATATAAGTGCAATAACCTTGGACGCGTCGTTAAACCCAATTTCACCTCACCTCACCTACATCAAATTCCCTTGATAACGTCATTGTTGTAGCTTCTACCCGTATTAATTACGCACAGATAAACAAATTATATTTATTTGCAACCATGAACACATTATTAACCCTAAAATTAGTGAAGGCTTACGGTTAACACGGTTAACTAGTGACTTAAGACAGACTCTACCGGCTGGAACCGGAACGTATGTTCACTGAATCAATAGCTGCGGTCCACGGCATGGCAAATTGCCTCACTAGGATGCCTGTACTTTCTTTGGTCCAGCAGTTTTCTGTTGTTCATGAAACTGAAATCTCATTATACAAGTACTCGATTATCTACAATATACATTATTCTATTAAAACAAATTGAGGAATGACGTCCTACCTTTAAATCTATTGTTTGTTTATAACAGATCAATAAACACTGATCATGGGAAGATGATCATGTTACGGTACGCCCACCAGGTGCAACGAATAAAAACTGTCCGCAGATATAGAAACACCCTTTAAAATAGACTTCTTGTGCCGGTTATGTTTTAATATATTTGTTCAACTAATTTGGGATAGATGGTGATTTTGAAGAAATTATACTCTTTATTCTGATGCAATTTCTTCTGATCAGCACAAGCAGAGGTTTTATTCACGGTCTGGTGATAAAATATCGATTCTTTGCCAACTTGGGATGGCAAAAAATGATTTCCACAGGAACTACGGAGTAAAACAAAAATGCTTATTTGGCAACTTTTGATTCTGTTGGCACCTATATAGTGTGATTACAAGATGTTCAGGAAGAGAGTCAATGAGTTTAACGGCGCTTTGAACTCAAGAAGAGACCACCTATTTTAACATCTGTCATCGCCCTATCATTTCAATAGGTGTAGGTTTGTAAATGGAATTTGCAACAACGTAAATACCGTTTCCGCCTTTGTTACTGAAACAAACACAAAGAAATCCTACATATGAACATCACCTTGGCAACTCCTTAACGTATTTTATTGGATACAGGTTATTGGTTCAGAAAACCCTTCGTAAATGGTCTGACAAGAAAGATTTGATGTGCTAACATTGAGATAAAGCAAATACAAGTTGTACAGTGTCGTGTTCAACACTTATATATTGATCCTTGTCATGAGGGTATAAATGTTATGGTTCACCAAGGAAACGATGGACAGTTGGACTCCTAGAAACAAAATGTTTTGGTCTGTGGTGCCGGTTGCCATTGGGATGTATAGAAGAACGCCCGACTGTGTAAATGGAACAACAAATAAATGATGCCAGACAAGTTGGTTATTGGCAAAGGAGTAATGTGTGCCACCTTTGTTACACTCCCTATTGTTGTTGGAGGTTACGTTAAGTATATAATTGTTGGACTGAACCTGAGAGATTTTATTTTGGAAGATAGACAGCTGAATGTTGCATGTAACCTCTCACGATCAATGTGTCTGTGTGTACCGGTGTTCTACTATTTGTCCGTGCATGTAATACAATCCCTGGTCGTCAGCGTGTCTGTATGGCTGGCTGTCAGTGCTATGTCTGCATGTGTCTGCATATCCAGAATGTATGCCTGTGTGTGTATGACAGCGGCGTGCGTATGTCTGCATATCCTGTATGCTTGTGTATGCATGACAACGTACTTGTGTCTGCATATCATGTATGCGTGTGTGTGCATGACAGCGTGCGTATGTCTGCATATCCTGTATGCTTGCGTATGCATGACAACGTACTTGTGTCTGCATACCTTGTATGCTTGTGTATGCATGACAGCGTGCGTATGTCTGCATATCCTGTATGCTTGTGTATGCATGACAGCGTGCGTATCTCTCCATATCCTGTATGCGTGTGTATGCATGACAGCGTGCGTATGTCTGCATATCATGTATGCGTGTGTGTGCGTTCTCCAACCTGCATATCTATCAGTGTTCATGCTCATAAGACGGAGGGTTTTTCGTCTGCAACTGTCTGCATCTGTGTGTCAGGGTCTATACATATGTGCATGCGTCCATCTGTGCATATTTTCCTTTCAGCGTTTGAATGCCGGTGTGTGTGCGACTAGTGCGACCGAACTAGCCCACTGGAATACAATGCTGCATTTCATCATGGATACCCTACTCACTCCGAGGCGACCTAGGCTTGTCGTACGAGGTGACTTACCGGATGGGATGGTCAGGCTCGCTGACTTGGTTGAAACATGTCATAGATCCCAATTACGTGGATCGATGTTCATGATATTAATCACTGGATTGTCTGGTCCAGACTCGATTATTTTAAGACCGCCGTCATATAGCTGGAATATTTCTGAGTGCGGCGTAAAACAACAAACCAACCGAGGCGACCAGACTGTGTTGTATCCCCTTAATGCCAAGCTCCAATCATTGTGTGCTACTGACAGTCTGTATTATCCGCCATTGACGAACAAACTCCATCTTTGACCGTCTCTTGGAATGGAGGGGCCGGGGTTCGACTATCCGCGCTCCGTGTAATACTTTAAGACATAAATACGACAGTTGACACTAATAAAACGTTACATCTAACTTATAAAAAACAACAATTAAGGCAAAATAAAGCAATGAGAATGATGATATGTTACCTGTGACGGTATGCATATCAGAGTTTGTAAAACCACTTGAATAGCGCATATAAAATTGCATATCAGGGATACACGAGCTGTCAGGGTTGCAGCTTAAACCACGATTTAGCATTTGACACAAATCAGAATAGTTTGTTCGCGTGCTGTAAATAGTGTTATGTCATAAAGTATTCACTTATTAAGTGTAAACATGTCTACCTATTAAGTGTAAACATGTCCACCTATTAAGTGTAAACATCTCCGCCTATTAAGTGTAAACATGTCCGCATATTAAGGGTAAACATGTCAACCTATTAAGGGTAAACATGTCCACCTATTAAGGGTAAACATGTCCACCTATTAAGTGTAAACATGAAGCGTACACGTGTCCACCTATCAAGTGTAAACATGTCCACCTATTAAGTGTTAACATGTCCACCTGTTAAGTGTAAACGTGTCCACCTATTAAGTGTAAACATGTCCACCTATTAAGTGTAAACATATCCACCTTTTAAGTGTAAACGTGTCCACCTATTAAGTGTAAACATGTCCACCTATTAAGTGTAACAATGTTCACATATTAAAGGTAAACATGTCCACCTATTAAGTGTAAACATGTCCACCTATTAAGTGTTAACATGTCCACCTATTAAGCGTAAACATGAAGCGTACACGTGTCCACCTATTAAGTGTAAACATGTCCACCTATTAAGTGTAAACATGTCCACCTATTAAGTCTAAACATGTTCACCTATTAAGGGTAAACATGTCCACCTATTAAGTGTAAACATGAAGCGTAAACGTGGCCACCTATTAAGTGTAAACATGTCCACCTATTAAGTGTAAACGTGGCCACCTATTAAGTGTAAACATGTCCATCTATTAAGTGTAAACATGTCCACCTATTAAGTGTAAACATGTTCACCTATTAAGGGTTAACATGTCCACCTATTAAGTGTAAACATGAAGCGTAAATAGTGTCCACCTATTAATGTAAGCGTGACCACCTATTAAGGGTAAACATGTCCACCTATAAAGTTTAAACATGAAGCGTACACATGTCCACCCATTAAGTGTAAACATGTCCACCTATTAAGTGTAAACGTGTCCACCTATTAAGTGTAAACATGTCCACCTATTAAGTGTAAACATGTCCACCTATTAAGTGTTAACGTGTCCACCTATTAAGTGTAAACATGTTCACCTATTAAGTTTAAACATGTCCACCTATTAAGGGTAAACATGTCCACCTATTAAGGGTAAACATGAAGCGTAAACGTGTCCACATATTAAGTGTTAACGTGGCCACCTATTAAGGGTAAACATGTCCACCTATTAAGTGTAAACATGAAGCGTACACGTGTCCACCTATTAAGTGTAAACATGTTCACCTATTAAGGGTTAACATGTCCACCTATTAAGTGTAAACATGAAGCGTAAATAGTGTCCACCTATTAATGTAAACGTGACCACCTTTTAAGGGTAAACATGTCCACCTATAAAGTGTAAACATGAAGCGTACACATGTCCACCTATTAAGTGTAAACATGTCCACCTATTAAGTGTAAACGTGTCCACCTATTAAGTGTAAACATGTCCACCTATTAAGTGTAAACATGTCCACCTATTAAGTGTTAACGTGTCCACCTATTAAGTGTAAACATGTTCACCTATTGAGTGTAAACATGTCCACCTATTTAGTGTAAACATGTTCACCTATTAAGTGTAAACGTGGCCACCTTTTAAGTTTAAACATGTCCACCTATTAAGGGTAAACATGTCCACCTATTAAGCGTAAACATGAAGCGTAAACGTGTCCACCTATTAAGTGTAAACATGTCAACCTATTAAGGGTGAACATGTCCACATTGGGATTGAAATATCTTAGATTTTACCTTTATCTTGCCGAACACCGTCCGATCAGTGTATAGAGAAGTGCTGATAGTGCTTTCTGTTTACTTTTATGTACTTAACAGCAAATGAATATTTCATCACTTCATGGCCGCTCCTGTCTTATTATTTTTTTCCAATCAGGCACGAAATTAGAAATGGGCACACAAATAGAACATTTAGACGCGCGTTCATTCTATATGCGTACCACGGAAATAATAATTATTGGAAATCATTGTCTTCTTGTCAATTTGGCCATAACAATTGTGAAACCACAACGTTCCTTGTTATTGACGCACATTGCATCGCTGTGTCCATTTACCATAACTTAACCAATAAGTGACAGGAATTGTGTTTGGGTTGAATGTTTGATGGGATGAATGGGAGGGACAACTGGTTTGCCGGGTCATTAGGACTGTTCTATTACAAGTACTTTGACATAAACAGTTCGAGACAGCTAGCATGGGTTGCCAAAAGTGCGACCACTTGCTGTCCAGGATCCTTCCGTCACTGATTCCTAGATTCGGCCCGATTTTAGTCCTTGATCTATCAGTGCTATAAGGGGCGGTGGGCTCACCTAGTGGTTAAAGCGTTCATGGCGAAGACCCAGGTTTTATTCGCTATTGCTGGTGTCCCCTGCCGTGATATTGCTAAAATATTGCTAAACGCGGCGTAAAACAATACTAACTCACTGCCAGCGCCATACTTTACTAACACCTACGACCTGAGTAAATCTTTCCTCATACATTAAACTACACTCAAGACAGAAAGAAATACCAGTGATAACACATACTGTACTGAATTTGTTCGGAATATATCGTGTTTAAAGCACTTTACACACATACAAAAAAACATTAGTTACGAGTTTCTGATATTTTTGTGTTGGCCGTTGATTAATGTTGATCTCCGATCGCCAAGTCTATCTAGTGAGCTTCCACTACAGTTGCTTGTTGACGTTGACACCAAACCGAAATATATATATATAAAACAAAATTGAACAAGGACCTAGACATTTCTATTACTTCGGCGTCTCATTCACCTACAACTGATGTTAATTGTCTCAGACTTTGGTGATTAAGAATGGATTATTATGAATAATCCGCACGTTTCTTCTGACTGTCTCACCAGTAGTTCCAGGGTCTGTGTAGATACAGAAGGGGTCATGTCTGAAGGAAAGGAATGTTCTGAGCCAATGATGTGTTCACTTCTTACACATGATCAAAGGTATGAACTGTGCAGAAGATTATATTGTGGTGTGCAGGTATGTACACGGGGATTGTTTGAGGTGACGCGGTTCCTCTGTTTCACTGTGAGTGGAGGGTGGTCGGGTAGCCTAGTGGCTAAAGCGTTCTCTCGTCACGCCGAAGACCCGGTCCGATTTTCAACATGGGTACAATATGTGAAGCCCATTTCTGGTGTCCTCAGCCGTGACATTGCTATAATATTGCTAAAAGCGGTGTAAAACCATACTCACCTCCTGTGAGTGATCATAATTCATTTAAATCATAGATATACACTTTTGATAAGACGTTTTTATTGTAGTGAGGGAGTTATTTCGGTTATATCACGTCGTGTCAGCTTAATGTGGGAGTGAGTGAGGGTTTAACCACTAGGTTTTCCCGACCGCCCCCTTGGGAGGAAACCCAGACGTGATGCAGGTATATCAGACGTTTACCACCGACGAGCACGGGTATGGTGCTGACAAACCTAGAAACATAATCGGGGCGAACCGGGGTTTCAACCCACAGTCATAGGTTTCTGGCGTGCCTAAGGGACGCAACTCTGCACAGCGACTTACAGTGTTTTAGACGACTGGGCCACCCGTGCTCCCGGATTTTATGATAGATATGATTAAACGTATATATGATAGACACCAATTCTTAATTTAGGGATTACATAAAATGAATCGTCGGACAATGATGATTATGGATATCAATTTTGTGAAAGTCGATATATGTGTAGTTATTTTCAACAGACCAAACTGGTGTTCAGCGATATCATGTTGCTAAAATTCAAAGCAATCAGTATTTTATAGACTGTTTAATGGTGAACACTTTGAGGGGCGATAAAGAGAACATTGATTAAACGCAAATGGAAAACATAAAATGACAGTAAGACCAGTGAAACACGCTTTGTTGGTGAATTCTGACTATAACTAGCCTCTGTCTGGTCACAATGGTACAAGGGAACTACGTCGCTGTCTTCATTGTATATCGCACCCGTATTCTCTCACTGAATCTTCAGCGTCATTACCTTTAGGTACGAGCATATTGCTGAACTTATTTTAATTGGTTATAATAATATCTTAAGCTACAAAAGAGACTTAAAATTGAGTAGAAATGCATCAACTGAAAATCGTAGACTACAAAAGTGATGTTATGAGACGTGGTTGTATATGTATATGTACAATAATCTCCTTGCGAAAAACAACTACACATAGACTAGTTTCTCAATACGAATAAAAACTCACCAATAGCGTATGAAGGAACGTTACATCCCGAATGACGCTGTTACAAATACACTTGCTTGTTATCCAGGAATGTTTTTTAAAGTCAAACGTATATTAAGGGCACCGGATGTGAAATAATCTCAATCCCGACAACCTTCTGTTAGTTTCAATATCTTCTATATGACACACGCCTCTTCAGTTGTTCAATGTCAGACAAAATATGACATTAAGTGGCGCCAGGTTCCCTTTGTGATGTTGCTGAGCAACACGGAAACAAAGTTTCTAAAACAGTAGAAAAATTGACTAATCAAATAGCAAGAGATAGCGAGGCGTGAAGAGAATGGCCTCAACGATTAGTTGAAGTCTTGCAAAGGGTGTGTGTATCTACTGCCTAGAAACCCGAACGGGGGAGGGGCTTTGGGTTTTGGATGGGGAGGGGTGATTCTGTCATAGTGTCTTTACAGGGCCGTCACTTTCAGATCGATAACTATAGATTTAAGTTGGAATGTTGTAGATAATGCAGATATATAGTTGAGCATCATGCATATTTTATTTGACGCTGTCATAACGTTTAGTATAGACACGCCTTGTTGGGGAAAATCGATTAGAGTTCAAAATGCCAATACAGTAATGCACAGGAGGATTGGTCATTGATGTGTTGATACACAATAACAGTTTGGTTTGACACACGACGTATTTAATGAAATGCTTATGGATGCATTAATTCATTTTCGTAATAAATAGTTGTATTTATGCCATCATTATTATTGGCGTCGGTGTCGTCACTGTCGGCATACTCGTCTCCTTGACATTCAGGAATACATACTCACTGCGAAGTTTGATCTTGAAATGATACCGCGAAATATTTACTGGTGTGACGACCCGTGGTGTAAAGTGGGATGACCTTTGTATCTGGTGGTGTAAAGTAGGATGACACTTGTATCTCGTAGTGTAAAGTAGGATGACACTTGTATCTGGTGGTGTAAAGTAGGATGACACTTGTATCTGGTGGTGTAAAGTAGGATGACACTTGTATCTGGTGGTGTAAAGTAGGATGACACTTGTATCTCGTAGTGTAAAGTAGGATGACCTTTGTATCTGGTGGTGTAAAGTAGGATGACACTTGTATCTGGTGGTGTAAAGTAGGATGACACTTGTATCTGGTGGTGTAAAGTAGGATGACACTTGTATCTGGTGGTGTAAAGTAGGATGACACTTGTATCTCGTAGTGTAAAGTAGGATAACCTTTGTATCTGGTGGTGTAAAGTAGGATGACACTTGTATCTGGTGGTGTAAAGTAGGATGATACTTGTATCTCGTAGTGTAAAGTAGGATGACCTTTGTATCTGGTGGTGTAAAGTAGGATGACACTTGTATCTGGTGGTGTAAAGTAGGATGACACTTGTATCTCGTAGTGTAAAGTAGGATGACACTTGTATCTGGTGGTGTAAAGAAGGATGACTCTTGTATATCCTGTTGTAAAGTGACAAGACCCTTGTATCTCGTGGTGTAAAGTAGGAAGGCCCTTGTATCTCGTTGTGTAAAGTAACAAGACACTTGTATCTCGTGGTGTAAAGTATGTAGACCCTTGTATCTCGTGGTGTAAAGTAGGAACACCCTTGTATATCCTGTTGTAAAGTGACAAGACCCTTGTATCTCGTGGTGTAAAGTAGGAAGGCCCTTGTATCTCGTTGTGTAAAGTAACAAGACACTTGTATCTCGTGGTGTAAAGTATGAAGACCCTTGTATCTCGTGGTGTAAAGTAGGAACACCCTTGTATATCCTGTTGTAAAGTAACAAGACCCTTGTATCTCGTGGTGTAAAGTAACAAGACACTTGTATCTCGCAGTGTAAAGTGGAATGACCCTTGTATCTTGTGGTGTACCATTGGAAGACCCTTGTATCTCGGGATGCAAAGTGGGAAGACCCTTGTATCTGGTGGTGCAAAGAGGGAAGACCCTTGTATCTGATGATGCAAAGAGGGAAGACCCTTGTATCTTGTGGTGCAAAGAGGGAAGACCCTTGTATCTGGTGGTGCAAAGAGGGAAGACCCTTGTATCTGGTGGTGCAAAGAGGGAAGACCCTTGTATCTGGTGGTGCAAAGTGAGAAGACCCTTTTATCTTGTGGTGCAAAGAGGGAAAACCCTTGTGGTGTAAAGTGAGAAGATCCTTGTGTCTCGTGTTGTACAATGTGAAGACCCTTGTTTCTCGTGGTGTAAAGTGGGATGACCCTTGTATCTGGTGGTGCAAAGTGAGGTGACCCTTGCATCTTGTGGTGTACAATGGGAAGACACTTGTGTCTCGTGGTGTAAAGTGGGAAGACTCTTGCATCTGGAGGTGAACAAAATGAAGACTGATGATGGAAATAGGAAGATCAATGCATCTACTGGTGCACGTTTAGAGGACAGTGGTACAGGATAACACGTGACGGGGAAATGTGACAAGAAACTAACGTCTGAAAGTCATTTGGCAAGTTAACTTGTATCTAATGTGGAAAATATACATATACTTGCCTGTCATGGAGAAATGGAGAAATGAACCGCGAGATGTGAGCATCGAGGAAAAGGTAAATAGACTTGATTCTAAGGTGCAAAGGGAAAGGCTATTTGCTTCCACTCTCTACATTGATTGCTACAAACATAAGACCCATCAAAGGAGAACACCGACATGTCGAAAGGAGAATAAGGATATGACAATAACAGTGAAGCCAGTCACTTGTTGAAAGTTCTAATCAATAAAATTCTAAATCTACACAGTCCACATTCTAACCACCGGATCGACATTAGTCGGCTCTTGCGAAAATCAACGGATAGTTAAGGCCTTTACATTTAGATAAAGTGATACGAGAACGTCATTGCTATTATGACATAAAGAAGTAGGAAAACTCGGATGGGTGCATTAACACTAGTATTAGGAGAACATCAGCGGAAGGATACATTAATATAAGAATTAGGAGAACATCAGCGGAAGGATACATTAACATTTGTATTAGGAGAACATCAGCGGAGGGATACATTAACATTTGTATTAGGAGAACATCAGCGGAGGGATACATTAACATTTGTATTAGGAGAACATCAGCGGAAGGATACATTAACATTTGTATTAGGAGAACATCAGCGGAGGGATACATTAACATTTGTATTAGGAGAACATCAGCGGAAGGATACATTAACATTTGTATTAGGAGAACATCAGCGGAGGGATACATTAACATTTGTATTAGGAGAACATCAGCGGAAGGATACATTAACATTTGTATTAGGAGAACATCAGCGGAGGGATACATTAACATTTGTATTAGGAGAACATCAGCGGAAGGATACATTAACATTTGTATTAGGAGAACATCAGCGGAGGGATACATTAACATTTGTATTAGGAGAACATCAGCGGAGGTAGAAATTAAGCAATAGAAAAATAGCAGATGGATAAATTAACATTATTAGCAATAGAGCATAAGCGGATGACTTAATTAACATTATGAGTAGGAGAATATCAGCGGATTTATCCATAATAACGTTAGTATTAGAAGATTATCAGTTGATCGAACAATTAAGATTAGTAGTAGAAGAACATCAGCGGATTGATAAGTTAATATTAGCAGTAGGAGAATATAGAGTAGCAATAGAGTGAGTGAGTATGGTTTTACGCCGCTTTTAGCAATATTCCAGCAATATCACGGCGGGGGACACCAGAAATGGGCTCCAGCGGATGGAATGTGTACATTGGTGGTAGGAGAATATCAGCAGCTTTGTCCATTTATCATTTGTAGCAATAGAACATCAGCAGATTGATAACTTAAAATTAGCAGTAGGTGAATCTCGGCAGATTGGTACATTAACACTTAGTAGTAGAAAAACAACAGCAGCAGATGGATAAATTAACAAGAGTAGCAATAGTACATGTGCAGATTGGTACATTAATATGGTAGTAGGAGAACATCGGCAGATTGGTACACTACCATTTAGTGGTAGGAAAACATTAGTGGATTGTAACATTAACGTAAGTAGTAGGAACACATCAGCAGATTGGTACATTAACATAAAAGGAGGAGAATTCAACGGATTGGTACATAAACATTAGTAGTTGGAGAACATTAGCGGATTGGCACATTAACATTAGTAGTAGGAGAAGTCAGCAGATAGAAGTGAGTGAGTGTGGTGTTACGACGCTTTTAGCAATAATCCAGCAATATCACGGCGGGGGATACCAGAAATGGGCTTCACACATAGTACCCATGTCGGGAATCGAACCCGGATCTTCGGCGAAACCCTTTAACAACTAGGCTAACCGACCACGCCTTAACGGATTGGAACATTATTAACATTAGTAGTAGGCGAACATTAGATGATTGATACATCGACATTGAGTTGTAGTAGGCGCATTGCTTGAACCACATCAATACGGCATCAAGTAGAAATTGAAACTACAGAGAGATACTTTCACAGAAGCAGATACGTTGTTCAGTGTTGAGAACTGATGCAGAATAGCATCCTCGACAAGTTGGATCGAAATGGCGAATTTTGAACCGACTATGACAATAATCGGTAACGGCACGCCCGTAGCACTTGGATAAATATCAATATACCAGTCTAGGTTAGTGTACGAAGGGTACAGAAAATCAATCTGACAACAGTGATCGATTTCCTACTAAGCGGATCTTTCCTTTATTCAGGCATAAAAATGGACATGTAATGATACCAGTTACCTTTTAGAACACCATTCAATTCAAAGACAAATCATGTAGCGGTTATGAAGTCACTTTCTCAAGGTTGATTCGTGATCATTTTCACAAATTGTTGTCAACGGATGGGCCAGTTCCAATTAACGAACAATGAGAAAATTATATGAATGGATCACTGAAAATCAACGATGACACCAGGTGATCGCGAAGAGGGTAAGCATGTCCTGCCCTACACGTAGCACCCGACACTCATACAATAGGAATAAAACAGAAAGTGTTTGTTTGTTGCCTGCCACACAGCAGTTCTCCTGGGACTGGCATACAAAATTAATTAACATTATGTGTGTTTTTTATATTAATCAAGCCGCTACATGTTTGACAGTGAATATAACTTTGTGCAAAACATATCCCATGTCATTGCAAGACAGCTAGATGATCTTGTCTGAGATTCAATCTCTTTGGGGTGATTTACTTATGTTGTGCTTTATCATATACTGACTGTTTATCAAACCGTATTCAAAAACCAAAATGTCTCTTGTGTGATTACAAAGAAACAAAAGCTTCATTATAAAAGCTTTAACATGAGCTACAAGGCTCTGTAGCTCACCTGAATTTGGGAGAACAATTACAACATCAACAAATAAACATCATAAAACAAAGGTGAACAGAAATATGCAACATGAGTAATGGTTCCTTCGTATCTGAAGGTCATGCAAAGTATATTTCATATTAATCCATCAATAATTGCTAGAAAGAGGGTCAAAGTTTCGTTTCTGAGCCTACCACACTCTTACTGCACACACTACACATAAATGGCAGAGTAATAGGCAATGAGTGCTATTGAAACAATAAAAGCTAACGACGTAGAGGCGGACTATGGACAAAGTATCACGACGTGTCAAGCCCACTTGAAGTTCCATTTCAACTGAGCTCAACTATCTGCTGGTAGGATCATGTAAATATGTAAAACAGATAGTTTTGAGGATCACCAAATCAGTTCCTACTACAAAACTTAAAACAATTTCAAAATGTTTTAATACTTTTAGTCCATTCTGATCCTTGAAATGCAGTGCCTGAAAGAACAATAGTCGTATGTAGATCAACGATTTATTCAAACAAAACAAATATTGACAACCATTACAAAAAATCCGACATGTCGCTCAAGGCCGTTCCAATACATCTCTGTAGACTTGTTATCGAGCAGATCAGACCCTGTGGACCATGCAGTTGACATTGCTAAGGAACGGGCATTAAACAATGATTGAAAGGGACTACAAAAAGTCACCGCTTTCCTCGTCGCAGAAGTCATGTGATTCAGGTTACATAGAGGGATGACGCCTTGGTTATATCAGCCACCATGATACCTACTGAAGAATCGATATGAGTTTTGTTTGAAGATGTTATATATGATAGACGGTTCGAGCCTCGGGGGTACATATGTTACATGATGATTTATAGGACCTGCGATGAATAAAGATTATATATCCTGATGTACACAAGGGTTGAATTGGTTTCAGGGTGAAATAAGTCAATAAGCGTTATTGCTGTTAGATTTCGATTTGTAGCTCACCAGAACATGTGATTATGACATTGTACTTTGTTTGTCGTCTAGTCGTTAATGAACTGTCTTAACATACTTTGAAAAATGTTTATAACCAAAGTGTTTTTAATGTTTAAGAATTCTCTTCTCGGGAACCAGAAGATCCAGTGAGCTGAAACCATGGAAAGACCACAACTCGTTCTTCAGGGCATGTTAGGGGGCACGGGTGGCCCAGTCGTCTAAAGCGCCGCGTTTCGCCTTGGGCACGCCAGAAACCTATGATTGTGCGTTCGAATCCCGGTTCGCCCCGATTATGTTTCTAGGTTTTTCAGCACCATACCCGTGCTCGTGGGCTTCACCGAGGTGGTAAACGTCTGAGACCTGCATCACTTCGGGCTTTCCTCCCACATTAAGCTGACACGCCGTGAAATAACTGGAATACCGTTAAAAGCGGCGTTAAACTCAACTCACTCACTCACTCAGGGCATGTTTAAGTAATACGCTTTTAGAAAATAATTCACATTTTCTGACAAAAGGGATGTGCCTTCATTTTATCATTACCGAGATATATCAAGACTTATAATTGTTCAAGGCATTCGAAATGGTAAAACTTTTTCTGTTGTCATATATTCTTAATTCGGTCAAACTTGCTTTTGATTTTGCTTTGTGTTTGGTTGTATTATTCAAACTCTATATAATGACATTACAGAATGCTAAAGTCGATTGTTTACATTCCAATGAATTTCATTTTGTGCAATAATGTTTGACAGTAAACTGATATATAGACTTATTTATAAATGTATAGTCGAGGTTCAAGAGTTATTTAAAATCACACTAAAACACCTTCGATACCTTATTCACCATATAGCAGGTAGAAGTCCACATATGCTACCCCTGATCGTAACGATCCGGGTTAGAATAGGTCTTCAGCAACCCATACTTGCCGTAAAAAGTGACTATGCTTGTCGAAAGAAGCGAATAACAGGATCGGATGGTAAGGCTCGCTGACTTGGTTGATGCATGTCATCGTATCCCAAATGCGTGGACCGGTGTTCATGATATTAATCACTTGATTGTCTTGTCCAGATTTTTTACAGACCACCGTCATGGAATACTGCTGAGTGCGGCGTTAAACGACAGAAACAAACAAAGAGTAATCCATGTTTCACAGCCATACGGTCATCAGTACCGGACTTTACGCTGATGTCATGATGTCCTAAAACATTAAATAGACAACACTAGGAAAATGTTTCTTATCACGGCGTACAACTTCAAGCTGCAAGTATATGAACAATGCTTAAAAATTGTTAACTTAGTGTTATTCAGATGTCTTAAAGGTAGCCATCGGGTGCTCGTTCCAAGCGTTTGGTACTAAAACGAGGCTATATCATTGTGCCATTTTGAACACAGGCCGTAACTCATATAAACATTTTTTTCCGGTGCACTTATATGTGATCATGCAAGAATAAATCGTTATCCACCAACAAGCAATAGTATTTACGTATTGATAGTATTTACGTAACCAGCTGCGAGAGCAGTGCAATCAAGTACCAACAGGCATAGCTGCCTATTATCTAAATAATTCAAAGATGAGTGTGTGCGATGGAAAGCATGTATTTACAATGATTGCCTTAGTTACATAGTATTTGTTTATGACTTCGTGGGCTGGTGGTTACGTTCTGAAGGTCATGGGCTGCGGTTAAGGTCTGAAGGAAGGTCTAATAGTCATGGACTGTTGGTCAGTGTCTGATGGCCATGTATTGGTGGTAAAGGTCTGATGGTCAAGGACTGGTGGCCAAGGTTGATGGTCTGATGGTCAAGAACTGTTTGTCAACGTCTGGTGATCATAGTATGATGGCCTTATGGTTGTGGACTGGTGACCAAGGTTTGATGGTCAAGGACTGGTGACCAAGATTTGATGGTCATGGACTGGTGACCAAGGTTTGATGGTCATGGACTGTTGGTCAGTGTCTGATGGTCATAGACTGGTGACCAAGGTTTGATGGTCAAGGACTGGTGGCCAAGGTTTGATGGTCAAGGACTGGTGGCCAAGGTTTGATGGTCATGGACTGGTGACCAAGGTTTGATGGTCAAGGACTGGTGGCCAAGGTTTGATGGTCATGGACTGGTGACCAAGGTTTGATGGTCAAGGACTGGTGGTCAAGGTCTGATGGTCAAGGACTGGTGGCCAAGGTTTGATGGTCATGGACTGTTGGTCAGTGTCTGATGGTCATAGACTGGTGACCAAGGTTTGATGGTCAAGGACTGGTGGCCAAGGTTTGATGGTCATGGACTGGTGACCAAGGTTTGATGGTCAAGGACTGGTGGCCAAGGTTTGATGGTCAAGGACTGGTGGCCAAGGTTTGATGGTCAAGGACTGGTGGCCAAGGTTTGATGGTCAAGGACTGGTGGCCAAGGTTTGATTGTCATGGATTGGTGACCAAGGTTTGATGGTCAAGGACTGGTGGCCAAGGTTTGATGGTCATGGACTGGTGACCAAGGTTTGATGGTCAAGGACTGGTGGCCAAGGTTTGATGGTCAAGGACTGGTGACCAAGGTTTGATGGTCATGGACTGGTGACCAAGGTTTGATTGTCAAGGACTGGTGACCAAGGTTTTATGGTCAAGGACTGGTGACCAAGGTTTGATGGTCATGGACTGGTGACCAAGGTTGATGATCTGATGGTCTGATTGTTGTGGACTGCTGGTTGTGGACTAATGGTAATAGACTGGCAGTTGAGGTCTGATGGTCATGGACTGGTGGTCAAGGTTTGATGGTCATAGACTGGTCAAGGTTTGATGGTCATGGACTGGTGGTCAAGGTTTGATGGTCATAGACTGGTCAAGGTTTGATGGTCATGGACTGGTGACCAAGGTTCATGATCTGATGGTCTGATGGTAATGGACTGGTGGTTGAGGTCTGATGGTCATGGACTGGTGGTCAAGGACTAATTGTAATGGACAGGTGGTTGAGGTTTGTGGATCGAAGTCTGATGGTCAAGGTAGGAAGACAGGGTATTTGGTATCTTTATTCCATAAAGTATCCTTTGAAATCTTCTGGTTTCAGTATAGACAGAATGGATATGAATACAAAATGGTTACCAAGGTATCTATCATGGTTTATCTTAGCATCTATGTCTGGTGGGTTTTATGGGATTTCTGGGAAGAATGAGTCCCAAGTATTCCATGTATGTCTTAATCAAGAGCTGAATTTTGATAATCAGGTCGTTACATTGACCTGATTGATTCACTCTTTACATCTCTCAGAAAATATTGTTATAGTGCAAGCCACCACAAACCGAGGAAATCAATACAAATCAAAGCAAGCGCTGAACAGAGGCAACCTAATAAATAATGATATGGAAAAGCATCTGCATGTGTTATATTTCTGTCAAGGGTTTACTTAAGTGATTGATTTGGGTTTAATGCCACTTTGACCAGTACTTCTATGTCTTGATGCAGGTCTGTTTGTTTGTTTGTTTGTTTGTTGCTTAACGCCACACTCAATATAGCAATATTCCAGCTATATGACGGTGGTCTGTAAATTATTGAGTCTGGGCCAGACAATCCAGTGATTGACATCATGAACATCGATCCAACCAAATCAGCTAGGCTGACCACCAGATCCTGGATGCAGGTCTGAGACATTTACCACTTTGATGAAACCCATGAGCACAGCTTGGGTGTTCACAAACCTAGAAACATAATAACAGCTAACGAGGATTTAAAAGCATGATCATAGGTTTCTGGCATACCTAAAGGTGCAACTTCACAACAAATTGTGAGCATTAGATGCTGGCAGAAAGCAACATCCGCTCACTCAGTGAATGTCAACTGATCACATTTATTGATGTGAAGCTTTCAGATCTTGACATTACTGCCTCCAATCAATTGTTGGCAGTATTGCATTTTATATCACCTTCCCCTAGACAAACAAGATATACAGATGTCCGAGTCAAGGCAAGATTCTATTATGGATATCGTCCACAAGGAATAATACAAACAGAAACAGAAACTGATTGTGTCGTGGTCACATTTGTTATTGACTAGGTCCCCATTTACAGAAATAGTAAATGGATTACAACCCAAGGCATTAGGGTTGGTTTGACTAGCAGGACATGATATTCCTTTCTCGAACACATGGTGTCACGAAAACAAGTTTACAGTGATCTATGATTCAGTATTTTTGTGTAAATTTGTAGCTTCTCTTTTCATACGCAGATCTAAAGTGAGGGTGCATGGGTGTGCATTCCACTTTTTTAAACACACCATTCATGATGAAAATACAACTAAATCATTTGGTGACATGCAAAATTACTATTAACGCCTTTTTGGCAAACATG
>NW_025964177.1:17500-20000 GCF_023055435.1 Haliotis rufescens
ACGAACTTTACTGTGTAGTCGATGATTTGCCACGGAGACGAGGATCGCGACCCAACGTACTGCCGAGGAACAGCGCACGATACACGGAGAGTTAAGGCTTACTAGCTAAAACTGAACCGAGATCACACGCAAATATCTTCCGACACGAGCACCGTTCATGCGTCGTAATATCCCCGAGGAGATACCGCCCGCATTCCGAGTTACCAACACTCGGCGCACCGCGCCAGGACCCACCGAGCTGCCTTACAACACGAGCCGTTGCACTGCAGGCGAGTCTGGCCGCCTTCACATTACTAGGCAGCCCGGGCGATACGCTGGATAGTTAGCCTGTCACAACAAATACCCACTCGTAAAGAAACCATATTATTTCTTAAACTATTCGGCCGATCTTCATGAAATTTTGCATGTACCTCCGTGATAGATTGCTCGTTTGTCACAAATAATCAGTTTTGTCATTGCACTCTTATTTTGGGAGTGAGGGTGATAATAAGGAGAAAAAATGTAATTTCCTTCATCAAATCACATACTAAATACTTCATATTTCTTACACTATTCAGCAGAACCCCATGAAACGTCACAAGCAGGCCCATGTCACTTGTATCTAGCTTTTCATAAGCATTTAATATTATTTGAACTTTTTTTACCCGAACAGCAGGCTACTTTTCACACAAAAATAGCCAGTCAAAAAACACAGTACACATAGTATTGTTACCAAATCTTAATAAACTTAACTATTTGATGTAACATAACGCACTTCATATCAGATGAACCACTGTAACTATTGTAGCATATATTTCACATGGGAACAAGCCCAGGTCGTCGAGTCTAACCCTTACATATATGTGAAATGTTGAACAAAGCTCACCGGCTGGCGCAGTAACACTACGGGCTATACAGAGAACATGAACAGAGACATATGACAATAAAGCCAAGCAGTGACTGCTGAACGGTATATATCGCGGGATATAAATCATTCTTACTCAAAAGAAAGAATTACAGATAGTGATAGTCACTGTAAATGTAATAACTAGTCACAACGAATCAAATATGATTGCAACGCGATTCAGTTAGGCGTCATACATCTAACATAAAGCTGAAGTGTAGCGCATTAGTAAACATACTTATTATGCAATGTGAAGTACTGACACGAAAAATGAGACATTGATTACCTAACAAAATGTACAATGATACGATATTAGCCTATGGAGGCATAGAAATGAACACCTTACATGCGAATCTGGTAGTATCTCAATCAGTTACATAACAATTCTAAGACAGAAAGAGATGTACATGAAAATACTGCAAAGTATTTCCTATATGCATGCTATTAAGGATGAAGAACGCACGCACACACACACACACACACACACACACACACACGCACGCACGCACGCACGCACGCACGCACGCACGCACGCACACACACACACACACATATGTGGCAGTTACATATTTTGACTATTTCTTGTATTTTACCTTTTAAGTATAATTCATGTACATAATTAAATGCAGTTGTGGTCATTTTATTTTATTGCTCAGCCTACTTTAAACACTAAACACTAAACTATCAGTCACGGCATTCTTACTAAGCATGCTTACTGCATGGTTTGTTTGTGAATGTCACACCCTGTGAACTAACACAATAGCCCCAGCCCTCTCCCTACTCAAGCCTTTTGTCTATATGGCCAGCTTGGGTACTCAGCCATGCTGTATGCTGGACACCTAAGGACTGTGGTCACTCCACATATACCTCTTCACGGATAAAGATAAAGATAGATATATATAGATATATATATATATATATATATATATATAGATATATATATATATTCAGGTGTTTTTTTCACAAGGATCGTTTTTGGGGAACCTTAGATGAAATTCCAAGACGAGTTTTGCACTACTGTGCAGATACTTAGCGCGGCATCGTCCCCAGGTGTGATATCAACCCAGGCCCACACACCTGGGTGGTTTTTCTATAAAATTACATTCACAATTTCTGCTAATAAATATTGGCCATTGACGAACACCGTAGTGTCTGTGGTCTGTGGGCATCGGACCCAGTCCTGCTACACATACAAACAACGCGTCAAACAACAATAACAATAAAAATGGATAATTTCACAAACTTTAAAATGCTGTTTCATACGCATTTGCGGCTTGTGTACATACACTTCTTGACATATTAATTTAAAAATTATATGCATGATATGAATCCTATTATGGCCCTCTTATAGCGAAATCTACCTCTTACCACAGCTAGAGCTCAAATCATAACCGTAACCCCAGCCCTCTAACCCTAGCCCTAACCCTAACCCTAGCCCTAACCCTAGCCCTAACCCTAACCCTAGCCCTAACCCTAACCCTAGCGCTAACCCCCTAACCCTAGCCCTAACCCTAACCCTAACCCTAGCCCGAACCCTAACCCTAGCGCTAACCCCCTAACCCTAGCCCTAGCGCTAACCCTAGCGCTAACCCCCTAACCCTAGCCCTAACCCTAGCG
>NW_025964178.1:0-27107 GCF_023055435.1 Haliotis rufescens
GCAAAGAGTATGTGTTGTTTGTCCCAAACACATTTCGGAGCCATTTCCGGAAGTGTCATATGGTCCTGGGACACTATGTACCCTAAACTGGAATCTTCACAAAAATTGGTGATATCAGCTGCTGCTGGTACACAAATTAGTATCTATGTCGAATCGCATTGTATCATTGTTGACTTATGAATGTGCAAATTCAACTGCCCTGTCTTACGTTTGGAGTAATGAACTACCTCTTATTTTTCTCAGATACCTTTGGAAACACCTCTTCGTTCTTCCTGTGATTTGCTTCTTTACCAATGACGTATGCCTCTTCGTAACAGTTGTGTTGTGATTACAATTCCTTGGTAAATTGAGAACTCCTCCTGACAAAGAACCACAAGAACACTACCTTGGGCGCGTGGTGCAACGGATAACGCGTCTGACTACGGATCAGAAGATTCCAGGTTCGAATCCTGGCACGCTCGAACGTTCGTTTTATTGTTTGTCATCGAACTGTTCGTTAATGGAATTGTCACGATAAACATGCCTTTTGTTTCTGCAAAATGCCTTGGACAAGTGGTGGTATTTGCAGCCGTGCTATAATAATAGCACATAAGAGATTTGTGACGTGCAGGAGGCCAGACAATGGTTTGTGGAAGTAGCACCAAGAAAAGGTCCAAATAGAAGTACGCTCCTTCATGGGGCGTGTGGCGCAACGGATAACGCGTCTGACTACGGATCAGAAGATTCCAGGTTCGAATCCTGGCACGCTCGCAAAATCTTTTTAGCATTTTTCAAAAAAATAAATAAAATGCTGACAAGACGTTGAAGGACGTTTGTACCAGTGACTGAAATTTATTTACAATAAAAACCGCCAAGTAAATTATGTCAATGTTCACACATTAAAAGTATTCAACATAGCACGGGTGGGGTTCGAACCCACGCGGACATACGTCCATTGGATCTTAAGTCCAACGCCTTAACCACTCGGCCACCGTGCTGATGCCTTTTAGATGAAAATGTGGAGCCATGTGTCGGGTTAATATAATGAGTAGATAAAACGCCCCAGAGCAAAGAGTATGTGTTGTTTGTCCCAAACACATTTCGGAGCCATTTCCGGAAGTGTGTTATGGTCCTGGGACACTATGTACCCTAAGCTGGAATCTTCACAAAAAATGGTGATATCAGCTGCTGCTGGTACACAAAATAGTATCTATGTCGAATCGCATTGTCATCATTGTTGACTTATGAATGTGCAAATTCAACTGCCCTGTCTTACGTTTGGAGTAATGAACTACCTCTTATTTTTCCCAGATACCTTTGGAAACACCTCTTCGTTCTCCCTGTGATTTGCTTCTTTACCAATGACGTACGCCTCTTCGTAACATACGTCCATTGGATCTTAAGTCCAACGCCTTAACCACTCGGCCACCGTGCTGATGGCTTTTGGAATGAAAATGTGGAGCCATGTGTCGGGTTAATATAATGAGTAGATAAAACGCCCCAGAGCAAAGAGTATGTGTTGTTTGTCCCAAACACATTTCGGAGCCATTTCCGGAAGTGTCATATGGTCCTGGGACACTATGTACCCTAAACTGGAATCTTCACAAAAATTGGTGATATCAGCTGCTGCTGGTACACAAAATAGTATCTATGTCGAATCGCATTGTATCATTGTTGACTTATGAATGTGCAAATTCAACTGCCCTGTCTTACGTTTGGAGTAATGAACTACCTCTTATTTTTCTCAGATACCTTTGGAAACACCTCTTCGTTCTTCCTGTGATTTGCTTCTTTACCAATGACGTATGCCTCTTCGTAACAGTTGTGTTGTGATTACAATTCCTTGGTAAATTGAGAACTCCTCCTGACAAAGAACCACAAGAACACTACCTTGGGCGTGTGGCGCAACGGATAACGCGTCTGACTACGGATCAGAAGATTCCAGGTTCGAATCCTGGCACGCTCGAACGTTCGTTTTATTGTTTGTCATCGAACTGTTCGTTAATGGAATTGTCACGATAAACATGCCTTTTGTTTCTGCAAAATGCCTTGGACAAGTAGTGGTATTTGCAGCCGTGCTATAATAATAGCACATAAGAGATTTGTGACGTGCAGGAGGCCAGACAATGGTTTGTGGAAGTAGCACCAAGAAAAGGTCCAAATAGAAGTACACTCCTTCATGGGGCGTGTGGCGCAACGGATAACGCGTCTGACTACGGATCAGAAGATTCCAGGTTCGAATCCTGGCACGCTCGCAAAATCTTTTTAGCATTTTTCAAAAAAATAAATAAAATGCTGATAAGACGTTGAAGGACGTTTGTACCAGTGACTGAAATTTATTTACAATAAAAAACGCCAAGTAAATTATGTCAATGTTCACACATTAAAAGTATTCAACATAGCACGGGTGGGGTTCGAACCCACGCGGACATACGTCCATTGGATCTTAAGTCCAACGCCTTAACCACTCGGCCACCGTGCTGATGCCTTCTGGAATGAAAATGTGGAGCCATGTGTCGGGTTAATATAATAAGTAGATAAAACGCCCCAGAGCAAAGAGTATGTGTTGTTTGTCCCAAACACATTTCGGAGCCATTTCCGGAAGTGTCATATGGTCCTGGGACACTATGTACCCTAAACTGGAATCTTCACAAAAATTGGTGATATCAGCTGCTGCTGGTACACAAATTAGTATCTATGTCGAATCGCATTGTATCATTGTTGACTTATGAATGTGCAAATTCAACTGCCCTGTCTTACGTTTGGAGTAATGAACTACCTCTTATTTTTCTCAGATACCTTTGGAAACACCTCTTCGTTCTTCCTGTGATTTGCTTCTTTACCAATGACGTATGCCTCTTCGTAACAGTTGTGTTGTGATTACAATTCCTTGGTAAATTGAGAACTCCTGCTGACAAAGAACCACAAGAACACTACCTTGGGCGTGTGGCGCAACGGATAACGCGTCTGACTACGGATCAGAAGATTCCAGGTTCGAATCCTGGCACGCTCGTCGAACTGTTCGTTAATGGAATTGTCACGATAAACATGCCTTTTGTTTCTGCAAAATGCCTTGGACAAGTGGTGGTATTTGCAGCCGTGCTATAATAATAGCACATAAGAGATTTGTGACGTGCAGGAGGCCAGACAATGGTTTGTGGAAGTAGCACCAAGAAAAGGTCCAAATAGAAGTACACTCCTTCATGGGGCGTGTGGCGCAACGGATAACGCGTCTGACTACGGATCAGAAGATTCCAGGTTCGAATCCTGGCACGCTCGCAAAATCTTTTTAGCATTTTTCAAAAAAATAAATAAAATGCTGATAAGACGTTGAAGGACGTTTGTACCAGTGACTGAAATTTATTTACAATAAAAAACGCCAAGTAAATTATGTCAATGTTCACACATTAAAAGTATTCAACATAGCACGGGTGGGGTTCGAACCCACGCGGACATACGTCCATTGGATCTTAAGTCCAACGCCTTAACCACTCGGCCACCGTGCTGATGCCTTCTGGAATGAAAATGTGGAGCCATGTGTCGGGTTAATATAATAAGTAGATAAAACGCCCCAGAGCAAAGAGTATGTGTTGTTTGTCCCAAACACATTTCGGAGCCATTTCCGGAAGTGTCATATGGTCCTGGGACACTATGTACCCTAAACTGGAATCTTCACAAAAATTGGTGATATCAGCTGCTGCTGGTACACAAATTAGTATCTATGTCGAATCGCATTGTATCATTGTTGACTTATGAATGTGCAAATTCAACTGCCCTGTCTTACGTTTGGAGTAATGAACTACCTCTTATTTTTCTCAGATACCTTTGGAAACACCTCTTCGTTCTTCCTGTGATTTGCTTCTTTACCAATGACGTATGCCTCTTCGTAACAGTTGTGTTGTGATTACAATTCCTTGGTAAATTGAGAACTCCTGCTGACAAAGAACCACAAGAACACTACCTTGGGCGTGTGGCGCAACGGATAACGCGTCTGACTACGGATCAGAAGATTCCAGGTTCGAATCCTGGCACGCTCGAACGTTCGTTTTATTGTTTGTCATCGAACTGTTCGTTAATGGAATTGTCACGATAAACATGCCTTTTGTTTCTGCAAAATGCCTTGGACAAGTGGTGGTATTTGCAGCCGTGCTATAATAATAGCACATAAGAGATTTGTGACGTGCAGGAGGCCAGACAATGGTTTGTGGAAGTAGCACCAAGAAAAGGTCCAAATAGAAGTACACTCCTTCATGGGGCGTGTGGCGCAACGGATAACGCGTCTGACTACGGATCAGAAGATTCCAGGTTCGAATCCTGGCACGCTCGCAAAATCTTTTTAGCATTTTTCAAAAAAATAAATAAAATGCTGATAAGACGTTGAAGGACGTTTGTACCAGTGACTGAAATTTATTTACAATAAAAAACGCCAAGTAAATTATGTCAATGTTCACACATTAAAATTATTCAACATAGCACGGGTGGGGTTCGAACCCACGCGGACATACGTCCATTGGATCTTAAGTCCAACGCCTTAACCACTCGGCCACCGTGCTGATGCCTTCTGGAATGAAAATGTGGAGCCATGTGTCGGGTTAATATAATAAGTAGATAAAACGCCCCAGAGCAAAGAGTATGTGTTGTTTGTCCCAAACACATTTCGGAGCCATTTCCGGAAGTGTCATATGGTCCTGGGACACTATGTACCCTAAACTGGAATCTTCACAAAAATTGGTGATATCAGCTGCTGCTGGTACACAAATTAGTATCTATGTCGAATCGCATTGTATCATTGTTGACTTATGAATGTGCAAATTCAACTGACCTGTCTTACGTTTGGAGTAATGAACTACCTCTTATTTTTCTCAGATACCTTTGGAAACACCTCTTCGTTCTTCCTGTGATTTGCTTCTTTACCAATGACGTATGCCTCTTCGTAACAGTTGTGTTGTGATTACAATTCCTTGGTAAATTGAGAACTCCTCCTGACAAAGAACCACAAGAACACTACCTTGGGCGTGTGGCGCAACGGATAACGCGTCTGACTACGGATCAGAAGATTCCAGGTTCGAATCCTGGCACGCTCGAACGTTCGTTTTATTGTTTGTCATCGAACTGTTCGTTAATGGAATTGTCACGATAAACATGCCTTTTGTTTCTGCAAAATGCCTTGGACAAGTGGTGGTATTTGCAGCCGTGCTATAATAATAGCACATAAGAGATTTGTGACGTGCAGGAGGCCAGACAATGGTTTGTGGAAGTAGCACCAAGAAAAGGTCCAAATAGAAGTACACTCCTTCATGGGGCGTGTGGCGCAAACGGATAACGCGTCTGACTACGGATCAGAAGATTCCAGGTTCGAATCCTGGCACGCTCGCAAAATCTTTTTAGCATTTTTCAAAAAAATAAATAAAATGCTGATAAGACGTTGAAGGACGTTTGTACCAGTGACTGGAAATTTATTTACAATAAAAAACGCCAAGTAAATTATGTCAATGTTCACACATTAAAAGTATTCAACATCAGCACGGATGGGGGTTCGAACCCACGCGGACATACGTCCATTGGATCTTAAGTCCAACGCCTTAACCACTCGGCCACCGTGCTGATGCCTTCTGGAATGAAAATGTCGGAGCCATGTGTCGGGTTTAATATAATAAGTAGATAAAACGCCCAGAGCAAAGAGTATGTGTTGTTTGTCCCAAACACATTTCGGAGCCATTTCCGGAAGTGTCATAGGTCCTGAGACACTATGTACCCTAAACTGGAATCTTCACAAAAATTGGTGATATCAGCTGCTGCTGGTACACAAATTAGTATCTATGTCGAATCGCATTGTATCATTGTGACTTATGAATGTGCAAACTTCAACTGCCCTGTCTTACGTTTGAGTAATGAACTACCTCTTATTTTTCTCAGATACCTTTGGAAACATCTCTTCGTTCTTCCTGTGATTTGTTTCTTTACCAATGACGTATGCCTCTTCGTAACAGTTGTGTTGTGATTACAATTCCTTGGTAAATTGAGAACTCCTCCTGACAAAGAACCACAAGAACACTACCTTGGGCGTGTGGCGCAACGGATAACGCGTCTGACTACGGATCAGAAGATTCCAGGTTCGAATCCTGGCACGCTCGAACGTTCGTTTTATTGTTTGTCATCGACACTGTTCGTTAATGGAATTGTCACGATAAACATGCCTTTTGTTTCTGCAAAATGCCTTGGACAAGTGGTTGTATTTGCAGCCGTGCTATAATAATAGCACATAAGAGATTTGTGACGTGGCAGGAGGCCAGACAATGGTTTGTGGAAGTAGCACCAAGAAAAGGTCCAAATAGAAGTACACTCCTTCATGGGGCGTGTGGCGCAACGGAAACGCGTCTGACTACGGATCAGAAGATTCCAGGTTCGAATCCTGGCACGCTCGCAAAATCTTTTTAGCATTTTTCAAAAAAATAAATAAAATGCTGATAAGACGTTGAAGGACGTTTGTACCAGTGACTGAAATTTATTTACAATAAAAAAACGCCAAGTAAATTATGTCAATGTTCACACATTAAAAGTATTCAACATAGCACGGGTGGGCGTTCGAACCCACGCGGACATACGTCCATTGGATCTTAAGTCACAACGCCTCTAACCACTCGGCCACCGTGCTGATGCCTTCTGGAATGAAAATGTGGAGCCATGTGTCGGGTTATATAATAAGTAGATAAAACGCCCCAGAGCAAAGAGTATGTGTTGTTTGTCCCAAACACATTTCGGAGCCATTGTCCCGGAAGTGTCATATGGTCCTGGGACACTATGTACCTAAACTGGAATCTTCACAAAAATTGGTGATATCAGCTGCTGCTGGTACACAAATTAGTATCTATGTCGAATCGCATTGTATCATTGTTGACTTATGAATGTGCAAATTCAACTGACCTGTCTTACGTTTGGAGTAATGAACTACCTCTTATTTTTCTCAGATACCTTTGGAAACACCTCTTCGTTCTTCCTGTGATTTGCTTCTTTACCATGACGTATGCCTCTTCGTAACAGTTGTGTTGTGATTACAATTCCTTGGTAAATTGAGAACTCCTCCTGACAAAGACCACAAGAACACTACCTTGGGCGTGTGGCGCAACGGATAACGCGTCTGACTACGGATCAGAAGATTCCAGGTTCGAATCCTGGCACGCTCGAACGTTCGTTTTATTGTTTGTCATCGAACTGTTCGTTAATGGAATTGTCACGACTAAACATGCCTTTTGTTTCTGCAAAATGCCTTGGACAAGTGGTGGTATTTTGCAGCCGTGCCATAATAATAGCACATAAGAGATTTGTGACGTGCAGGAGGCCAGACAATGGTTTGTGGAAGTAGCACCAAGAAAAGGTCCAAATAGAAGTACACTCCTTCATGGGGCGTGTGCGCAACGGATAACGCGTCTGACTACGGATCAGAAGATTCCAGGTTCGAATCCTGGCACGCTCGCAAAATCTTTTTAGCATTTTTCAAAAAAAATAAATAAAATGCTGATAAGACGTTGAAGGACGTTTGTACCAGTGACTGAAATTTATTTACAATAAAAAAACGCCAAGTAAATTATGTCAATGTTCACACATTAAAAGTATTCAACATAGCACGGGTGGGGTTCGAACCCACGCGGACATACGGTCCATTGGATCTTAAGTCCAGACGCCTTAACCACTCGGCCACCGTGCTGATGCCTTCTGGAATGAAAGATGTGGAGCCATGTGTCGGGTTAATATAATAAGTAGATAAAACGCCCCAGAGCAAAGAGTATGTGTTGTTTGTCCCAAACACATTTCGGAGCCATTTCCGGAAGTGTCATATGGTCCTGGGACACTATGTACCCTAAACTGGAATCTTCACAAAAATTGGTGATATGCAGCTGCTGCTGGTACACAAATTAGTATCTATGTCGAATCGCATTGTATCATTGTTGACTTATGAATGTGCAAATTCAACTGCCCTGTCGTTACGTTTGGAGTAATGAACTACCTCTTATTTTTCTCAGATACCTTTGGAAACACCTCTTCGTTCTTCCTGTGAGTTGCTTCTTTACCAATGACGTATGCCTCTTCGTAACAGTTGTGTTGTGATTACAATTCCTTGGTAAATTGAGAACTCCTCCTGACAAAGAACCACAAGAACACTACCTTGGGCGTGTGGCGCAACGGATAACGCGTCTGACTACGGATCAGAAGATTCCAGGTTCGAATCCTGGCACGCTCGAACGTTCGTTTTATTGTTTGTCATCGAACTGTTCGTTAATGGAATTGTCACGATAAACATGCCTTTTGTTTCTGCAAATGCCTTGGACAAGTGGTGGTATTTGCAGCCGTGCCATAATAATAAGCACATAAGAGATTTGTGACGTGCAGGAGGCCAGACAATGGGTTGTGGAAGTAGCACCAAGAAAAGGTCCAAATAGAAGTACAACTCCTTCATGGGGCGTGTGGCGCAACGGATAACGCGTCTGACTACGGATCAGAAGATTCCAGGTTCGAATCCTGGCACGCTCGGCAAAATCTTTTTAGCAGCATTTTTCAAAAAAAATATAATAAAATGCTGCATAAGACGTTGAAGGACGTTTGTACCAGTGACTGAAGATTTATTTACAATAAAAAACGCCAAGTAAATTATGTCAATGTTCACACATTAAAAGTATTCAACATAGCACGGGTGGGGTTCGAACCCACGCGGACATACGTCCATTGGATCTTAAGTCCAACGCCTTAACCACTCGGCCACCGTGCTGATGCCTTCTGGAATGAAAATGTGGAGCCATGTGTCGGGTTAATATAATAAGTAGATAAAACGCCCCAGAGCAAAGAGTATGTGTTGTTTGTCCCAAACACATTTCGGAGCCATTTCCGGAAGTGTCATATGGTCCTGGGACACTATGTACCCTAAACTGGAATCTTCACAAAAATTGGTGATATCAGCTGCTGCTGGTACACAAATTAGTATCTATGTCGAATCGCATTGTATCATTGTTGACTTATGAATGTGCAAATTCAACTGCCCTGTCTTACGTTTGGAGTAATGAACTACCTCTTATTTTTCTCAGATACCTTTGGAAACACCTCTTCGTTCTTCCTGTGATTTGCTTCTTTACCAATGACGTATGCCTCTTCGTAACAGTTGTGTTGTGATTACAATTCCTTGGTAAATTGAGAACTCCTCCTGACAAAGAACCACAAGAACACTACCTTGGGCGTGTGGCGCAACGGATAACGCGTCTGACTACGGATCAGAAGATTCCAGGTTCGAATCCTGGCACGCTCGAACGTTCGTTTTATTGTTTGTCATCGAACTGTTCGTTAATGGAATTGTCACGATAAACATGCCTTTTGTTTCTGCAAAATGCCTTGGACAAGTGGTGGTATTTGCAGCCGTGCCATAATAATAGCACATAAGAGATTTGTGACGTGCAGGAGGCCAGACAATGGTTTGTGGAAGTAGCACCAAGAAAAGGTCCAAATAGAAGTACACTCCTTCATGGGGCGTGTGGCGCAACGGATAACGCGTCTGACTACGGATCAGAAGATTCCAGGTTCGAATCCTGGCACGCTCGCAAAATCTTTTTAGCATTTTTCAAAAAAATAAATAAAATGCTGATAAGACGTTGAAGGACGTTTGTACCAGTGACTGAAATTTATTTACAATAAAAAACGCCAAGTAAATTATGTCAATGTTCACACACTAAAAGTATTCAACATAGCACGGGTGGGGTTCGAACCCACGCGGACATACGTCCATTGGATCTTAAGTCCAACGCCTTAACCACTCGGCCACCGTGCTGATGCCTTCTGGAATGAAAATGTGGAGCCATGTGTCGGGTTAATATAATAAGTAGATAAAACGCCCCAGAGCAAAGAGTATGTGTTGTTTGTCCCAAACACATTTCGGAGCCATTTCCGGAAGTGTCATATGGTCCTGGGACACTATGTACCCTAAACTGGAATCTTCACAAAAATTGGTGATATCAGCTGCTGCTGGTACACAAATTAGTATCTATGTCGAATCGCATTGTATCATTGTTGACTTATGAATGTGCAAATTCAACTGACCTGTCTTACGTTTGGAGTAATGAACTACCTCTTATTTTTCTCAGATACCTTTGGAAACACCTCTTCGTTCTTCCTGTGATTTGCTTCTTTACCAATGACGTATGCCTCTTCGTAACAGTTGTGTTGTGATTACAATTCCTTGGTAAATTGAGAACTCCTCCTGACAAAGAACCACAAGAACACTACCTTGGGCGTGTGGCGCAACGGATAACGCGTCTGACTACGGATCAGAAGATTCCAGGTTCGAATCCTGGCACGCTCGAACGTTCGTTTTATTGTTTGTCATCGAACTGTTCGTTAATGGAATTGTCACGATAAACATGCCTTTTGTTTCTGCAAAATGCCTTGGACAAGTGGTGGTATTTGCAGCCGTGCTATAATAATAGCACATAAGAGATTTGTGACGTGCAGGAGGCCAGACAATGGTTTGTGGAAGTAGCACCAAGAAAAGGTCCAAATAGAAGTACACTCCTTCATGGGGCGTGTGGCGCAACGGATAACGCGTCTGACTACGGATCAGAAGATTCCAGGTTCGAATCCTGGCACGCTCGCAAAATCTTTTTAGCATTTTTCAAAAAAATAAATAAAATGCTGATAAGACGTTGAAGGACGTTTGTACCAGTGACTGAAATTTATTTACAATAAAAAACGCCAAGTAAATTATGTCAATGTTCACACATTAAAAGTATTCAACATAGCACGGGTGGGGTTCGAACCCACGCGGACATACGTCCATTGGATCTTAAGTCCAACGCCTTAACCACTCGGCCACCGTGCTGATGCCTTCTGGAATGAAAATGTGGAGCCATGTGTCGGGTTAATATAATAAGTAGATAAAACGCCCCAGAGCAAAGAGTATGTGTTGTTTGTCCCAAACACATTTCGGAGCCATTTCCGGAAGTGTCATATGGTCCTGGGACACTATGTACCCTAAACTGGAATCTTCACAAAAATTGGTGATATCAGCTGCTGCTGGTACACAAATTAGTATCTATGTCGAATCGCATTGTATCATTGTTGACTTATGAATGTGCAAATTCAACTGCCCTGTCTTACGTTTGGAGTAATGAACTACCTCTTATTTTTCTCAGATACCTTTGGAAACACCTCTTCGTTCTTCCTGTGATTTGCTTCTTTACCAATGACGTATGCCTCTTCGTAACAGTTGTGTTGTGATTACAATTCCTTGGTAAATTGAGAACTCCTCCTGACAAAGAACCACAAGAACACTACCTTGGGCGTGTGGCGCAACGGATAACGCGTCTGACTACGGATCAGAAGATTCCAGGTTCGAATCCTGGCACGCTCGAACGTTCGTTTTATTGTTTGTCATCGAACTGTTCGTTAATGGAATTGTCACGATAAACATGCCTTTTGTTTCTGCAAAATGCCTTGGACAAGTGGTGGTATTTGCAGCCGTGCTATAATAATAGCACATAAGAGATTTGTGACGTGCAGGAGGCCAGACAATGGTTTGTGGAAGTAGCACCAAGAAAAGGTCCAAATAGAAGTACACTCCTTCATGGGGCGTGTGGCGCAACGGATAACGCGTCTGACTACGGATCAGAAGATTCCAGGTTCGAATCCTGGCACGCTCGCAAAATCTTTTTAGCATTTTTCAAAAAAATAAATAAAATGCTGATAAGACGTTGAAGGACGTTTGTACCAGTGACTGAAATTTAATTACAATAAAAAACGCCAAGTAAATTATGTCAATGTTCACACATTAAAAGTATTCAACATAGCACGGGTGGGGTTCGAACCCACGCGGACATACGTCCATTGGATCTTAAGTCCAACGCCTTAACCACTCGGCCACCGTGCTGATGCCTTCTGGAATGAAAATGTGGAGCCATGTGTCGGGTTAATATAATAAGTAGATAAAACGCCCCAGAGCAAAGAGTATGTGTTGTTTGTCCCAAACACATTTCGGAGCCATTTCCGGAAGTGTCATATGGTCCTGGGACACTATGTACCCTAAACTGGAATCTTCACAAAAATTGGTGATATCAGCTGCTGCTGGTACACAAATTAGTATCTATGTCGAATCGCATTGTATCATTGTTGACTTATGAATGTGCAAATTCAACTGACCTGTCTTACGTTTGGAGTAATGAACTACCTCTTATTTTTCTCAGATACCTTTGGAAACACCTCTTCGTTCTTCCTGTGATTTGCTTCTTTACCAATGACGTATGCCTCTTCGTAACAGTTGTGTTGTGATTACAATTCCTTGGTAAATTGAGAACTCCTCCTGACAAAGAACCACAAGAACACTACCTTGGGCGTGTGGCGCAACGGATAACGCGTCTGACTACGGATCAGAAGATTCCAGGTTCGAATCCTGGCACGCTCGAACGTTCGTTTTATTGTTTGTCATCGAACTGTTCGTTAATGGAATTGTCACGATAAACACGCCTTTTGTTTCTGCAAAATGCCTTGGACAAGTGGTGGTATTTGCAGCCGTGCCATAATAATAGCACATAAGAGATTTGTGACGTGCAGGAGGCCAGACAATGGTTTGTGGAAGTAGCACCAAGAAAAGGTCCAAATAGAAGTACACCCCTTCATGGGGCGTGTGGCGCAACGGATAACGCGTCTGACTACGGATCAGAAGATTCCAGGTTCGAATCCTGGCACGCTCGCAAAATCTTTTTAGCATTTTTCAAAAAAATAAATAAAATGCTGATAAGACGTTGAAGGACGTTTGTACCAGTGACTGAAATTTATTTACAATAAAAAACGCCAAGTAAATTATGTCAATGTTCACACATTAAAAGTATTCAACATAGCACGGGTGGGGTTCGAACCCACGCGGACATACGTCCATTGGATCTTAAGTCCAACGCCTTAACCACTCGGCCACCGTGCTGATGCCTTCTGGAATGAAAATGTGGAGCCATGTGTCGGGTTAATATAATAAGTAGATAAAACGCCCCAGAGCAAAGAGTATGTGTTGTTTGTCCCAAACACATTTCGGAGCCATTTCCGGAAGTGTCATATGGTCCTGGGACACTATGTACCCTAAACTGGAATCTTCACAAAAATTGGTGATATCAGCTGCTGCTGGTACACAAATTAGTATCTATGTCGAATCGCATTGTATCATTGTTTACTTATGAATGTGCAAATTCAACTGACCTGTCTTACGTTTGGAGTAATGAACTACCTCTTATTTTTCTCAGATACCTTTGGAAACACCTCTTCGTTCTTCCTGTGATTTGCTTCTTTACCAATGACGTATGCCTCTTCGTAACAGTTGTGTTGTGATTACAATTCCTTGGTAAATTGAGAACTCCTCCTGACAAAGAACCACAAGAACACTACCTTGGGCGTGTGGCGCAACGGATAACGCGTCTGACTACGGATCAGAAGATTCCAGGTTCGAATCCTGGCACGCTCGAACGTTCGTTTTATTGTTTGTCATCGAACTGTTCGTTAATGGAATTGTCACGATAAACATGCCTTTTGTTTCTGCAAAATGCCTTGGACAAGTGGTGGTATTTGCAGCCGTGCTATAATAATAGCACATAAGAGATTTGTGACGTGCAGGAGGCCAGACAATGGTTTGTGGAAGTAGCACCAAGAAAAGGTCCAAATAGAAGTACACTCCTTCATGGGGCGTGTGGCGCAACGGATAACGCGTCTGACTACGGATCAGAAGATTCCAGGTTCGAATCCTGGCACGCTCGCAAAATCTTTTTAGCATTTTTCAAAAAAATAAATAAAATGCTGATAAGACGTTGAAGGACGTTTGTACCAGTGACTGAAATTTATTTACAATAAAAAACGCCAAGTAAATTATGTCAATGTTCACACATTAAAAGTATTCAACATAGCACGGGTGGGGTTCGAACCCACGCGGACATACGTCCATTGGATCTTAAGTCCAACGCCTTAACCACTCGGCCACCGTGCTGATGCCTTCTGGAATGAAAATGTGGAGCCATGTGTCGGGTTAATATAATAAGTAGATAAAACGCCCCAGAGCAAAGAGTATGTGTTGTTTGTCCCAAACACATTTCGGAGCCATTTCCGGAAGTGTCATATGGTCCTGGGACACTATGTACCCTAAACTGGAATCTTCACAAAAATTGGTGATATCAGCTGCTGCTGGTACACAAATTAGTATCTATGTCGAATCGCATTGTATCATTGTTGACTTATGAATGTGCAAATTCAACTGCCCTGTCTTACGTTTGGAGTAATGAACTACCTCTTATTTTTCTCAGATACCTTTGGAAACACCTCTTCGTTCTTCCTGTGATTTGCTTCTTTACCAATGACGTATGCCTCTTCGTAACAGTTGTGTTGTGATTACAATTCCTTGGTAAATTGAGAACTCCTCCTGACAAAGAACCACAAGAACACTACCTTGGGCGTGTGGCGCAACGGATAACGCGTCTGACTACGGATCAGAAGATTCCAGGTTCGAATCCTGGCACGCTCGAACGTTCGTTTTATTGTTTGTCATCGAACTGTTCGTTAATGGAATTGTCACGATAAACATGCCTTTTGTTTCTGCAAAATGCCTTGGACAAGTGGTGGTATTTGCAGCCGTGCTATAATAATAGCACATAAGAGATTTGTGACGTGCAGGAGGCCAGACAATGGTTTGTGGAAGTAGCACCAAGAAAAGGTCCAAATAGAAGTACACTCCTTCATGGGGCGTGTGGCGCAACGGATAACGCGTCTGACTACGGATCAGAAGATTCCAGGTTCGAATCCTGGCACGCTCGCAAAATCTTTTTAGCATTTTTCAAAAAAATAAATAAAATGCTGATAAGACGTTGAAGGACGTTTGTACCAGTGACTGAAATTTATTTACAATAAAAAACGCCAAGTAAATTATGTCAATGTTCACACATTAAAAGTATTCAACATAGCACGGGTGGGGTTCGAACCCACGCGGACATACGTCCATTGGATCTTAAGTCCAACGCCTTAACCACTCGGCCACCGTGCTGATGCCTTCTGGAATGAAAATGTGGAGCCATGTGTCGGGTTAATATAATAAGTAGATAAAACGCCCCAGAGCAAAGAGTATGTGTTGTTTGTCCCAAACACATTTCGGAGCCATTTCCGGAAGTGTCATATGGTCCTGGGACACTATGTACCCTAAACTGGAATCTTCACAAAAATTGGTGATATCAGCTGCTGCTGGTACACAAAATAGTATCTATGTCGAATCGCATTGTATCATTGTTGACTTATGAATGTGCAAATTCAACTGACCTGTCTTACGTTTGGAGTAATGAACTACCTCTTATTTTTCTCAGATACCTTTGGAAACACCTCTTCGTTCTTCCTGTGATTTGCTTCTTTACCAATGACGTATGCCTCTTCGTAACAGTTGTGTTGTGATTACAATTCCTTGGTAAATTGAGAACTCCTCCTGACAAAGAACCACAAGAACACTACCTTGGGCGTGTGGCGCAACGGATAACGCGTCTGACTACGGATCAGAAGATTCCAGGTTCGAATCCTGGCACGCTCGAACGTTCGTTTTATTGTTTGTCATCGAACTGTTCGTTAATGGAATTGTCACGATAAACATGCCTTTTGTTTCTGCAAAATGCCTTGGACAAGTGGTGGTATTTGCAGCCGTGCTATAATAATAGCACATAAGAGATTTGTGACGTGCAGGAGGCCAGACAATGGTTTGTGGAAGTAGCACCAAGAAAAGGTCCAAATAGAAGTACACTCCTTCATGGGGCGTGTGGCGCAACGGATAACGCGTCTGACTACGGATCAGAAGATTCCAGGTTCGAATCCTGGCACGCTCGCAAAATCTTTTTAGCATTTTTCAAAAAAATAAATAAAATGCTGATAAGAAATTGAAGGACGTTTGTACCAGTGACTGAAATTTATTTACAATAAAAAACGCCAAGTAAATTATGTCAATGTTCACACATTAAAAGTATTCAACATAGCACGGGTGGGGTTCGAACCCACGCGGACATACGTCCATTGGATCTTAAGTCCAACGCCTTAACCACTCGGCCACCGTGCTGATGCCTTCTGGAATGAAAATGTGGAGCCATGTGTCGGGTTAATATAATGAGTAGATAAAACGCCCCAGAGCAAAGAGTATGTGTCGTTTGTCCCAAACACATTTCGGAGCCATTTCCGGAAGTGTGTTATGGTCCTGGGACACTATGTACCCTAAGCTGGAATCTTCACAAAAAATGGTGATATCAGCTGCTGCTGGTACACAAAATAGTATCTATGTCGAATCGCATTGTCATCATTGTTTACTTATGAATGTGCAAATTCAACTGCCCTGTCTTACGTTTGGAGTAATGAACTACCTCTTATTTTTCCCAGATACCTTTGGAAACACCTCTTCGTTCTCCCTGTGATTTGCTTCTTTACCAATGACGTACGCCTCTTCGTAACATACGTCCATTGGATCTTAAGTCCAACGCCTTAACCACTCGGCCACCGTGCTGATGCCTTTTGGAATGAAAATGTGGAGCCATGTGTCGGGTTAATATAATGAGTAGATAAAACGCCCCAGAGCAAAGAGTATGTGTTGTTTGTCCCAAACACATTTCGGAGCCATTTCCGGAAGTGTGTTATGGTCCTGGGACACTATGTACCCTAAGCTGGAATCTTCACAAAAAATGGTGATATCAGCTGCTGCTGGTACACAAAATAGTATCTATGTCGAATCGCATTGTCATCATTGTTTACTTATGAATGTGCAAATTCAACTTCCCTGTCTTACGTTTGGAGTAATGAACTACCTCTTATTTTTCCCAGATACCTTTGGAAACACCTCTTCGTTCTCCCTGTGATTTGCTTCTTTACCAATGACGTACGCCTCTTCGTAACAGTTGTCTTGTGAAGGGTGTTTAAAGATTAAACTTTCTACATCAACCTGTAGAAATGAGACTGGGAGAACATACCGTTCAATAAATTTATATGGTTGCTTGTCACGTTTATATTTCGCCCATAATAACTTGAAATGCCGTTGAGTATAATTTTTGAAAAGCCTTACTTAATCTATTCTTGTATTTTGAAGTGTCATAATAGTTCTTCTCGTGAATACAGAGATTATATAAATCGAAAGTAGAATATTGAAGCTTGCTTCACAGGATTTAGCTTCCTTTGAATGAAATCCAAAGAGAAGCCAACTTGCAAGTTGATTTAAAGTATACCCAGTGTTTTTAAATACGTCAGTGAACAAATCTCTGAAAATGTTGATAGTATCGTTCAATTCATCACAAAAAATAAACATATGGAAAATGTCTTCAACAGCATGCTTACATATAATGCATTCATTTGAATCTACTCTTCCATACCTGTATAGTTTGTCATAAGTATATATTATGTTATGACACACTTTAAAATCAAGATTAATTTGTTCTGCAGATTTATCAGTTAGAAACACCCATTTCCATATATTTTCCCAATCCACATTGACTGCAAATTTATCCCAGTAAGCTTCAGACGTTGGCTTTGTAAAAAGTCTTTTCTGAAGTAAACTATAACTAAACTTTACAGAGAAATCTTTTGACGAAAGAACCCCATCATTTGTGGCAATATGTATGTCATGATTATCCTCTTTATTAAGATCCCGAGTATTGGTGATAATACTCCTGCGCCACTCCTTAGGCAGAGATGATATAATAACTTTGTAGGCATTTTCGATAATTGAACATTGTACATCATTCTGTTTTTCCTGAATTAATTCTACAACAGCAGAACATGGTAAAAACCCAGGGATAAATTCGTAAGAAATGTCTTTAACTTTAACTACTCCAGCTGCAATAAACGAGTGAAAGAGCAGCGTTTTCCCTTGGAAACGCACGTGCGGATTTTGAAATAATGGCTGGTTCATGATCTCCACGTGCTCACTTGGAAAATGTCTTTTGCTGCACGTGATTGCATTCCAGGCTGACAACACTTCAGCATAAAACGGGTGTATCTGGGTCAGCGATACCTGGTTGTAAACAATGCTGAAAATACTACTTTTTAGACCCATGTTTAGATACCTGGAAAAGAACAACCAACATGTATTTTTCCATAATGAGTGAAACTGTGGATTGAATAGTTTTTGGATGATTTTTGTTCTGAAGGCAAACATTTTGAACTTGAAGCTTGGGAGTGCTAATCCACCTTGATAAAAGTGACCTATACATGTTGATTGTTTTACAAGCGGATTGTTATTATTCAAGACAAAGTTAGAAATACACATTTCAATTTCCCTGATTGCCCACATTGGTACTGGTTGTACACATACGGTGTACCACCATTTAGATAGAATAAATGTGTTTACAACAATTGATTTACCTTGGAAGGTTAAATTACGTTGTGACCACAATCCAAACAATGATTTCATTTTAGCAATTTTAGTTTGCCAATTGCCCTTGTCACAAAGGTTTTTATCCGGGCCAAGGAAAATTCCAAGTATTTTAACACAGTCGGTTTTTACTGCAAAAGGAATGCTAAAAGAAACATGATTTAAGCGGTTTGTACCAATACACAAAACTTCTGACTTGGAAAGATTAACTTTGGCTCCTGTAGCTAAACAAAACTCATTCACTGTATTAAAGGTATTGTAAACAGATTGGACATCAGATACTGTGACAGTAGTATCATCAGCATGTTGATATAAGAGTGATGTACAATTGTCAGATAATTTAATGCCATGAATATGCACATTATTCTTAATAAGCAAATTAAGAGGTTCACTGATGATGACATACAGTAAACTGCTAAGTGGATCTCCTTGTCTTACAGACTGACTTAAGGAGAAATATGGTGTTAGATGACCATTAACTTTGATACTACTTTTCAGGTCAGTGTATAAAATCTTTATCCATGATATAAAATTATCACCAAAGTTCAATTTTTCAAGTGTTTTGAACAAAAATGAATGTGAAACTCTATCAAAAGCTTTCTCCTGGTCAATAGTGACAATATAAGCATGATCTTCATTCTCATCTGCAAAATCAATAACATCTCTCATAGAGTGAATATTATCAGATATGTCTCTCCCTGGAATACAACATGTTTGTTCAGGGGAGATAATTTTAGACACAACAGTCTTTAATCTTAAGGACAATGTACGGGAGATAAGGTTTGAATCAACATTCAAAAGTGAGATAGGCCTGTAATTACGAATATCTCTTTTGCTCCCTTTCTTCTTAAAAAACAGACTTATTACGCCCTTTTTCATTGTTCTGGACATATGTTTCTCCTGAAATATACAATTCACAATGTTTACGAAAATAGGTTTCAACACATCCCAAAATGTAACATAAAACTCAACAGTAAGCCCATCATTACCGGGTGATTTACGGCGCTTCATTCCCTTTAAGGCTGTTGTTATTTCTTCACCAGTAATACCCACATCCAGTTTGTTTCTGTCTTCATCTGATATACAATCAGTTACTAAACCTAGAATTTCATCCTGCTTATCTGCGTCAGTTTCTGCTGCTGAATATAGGTGAGAATAAAACTTGTATGCATGATCCAATATGTCCTCAGTGGACTGAACTAGCCCATTGTCTGTTTCAAGTTCCTTTATACTGTTAGCTTCTTGTTTACTTTTTTCCAGGTTTAGAAAAAATGAAGTATTTTTATCTGAGTCTAGAGACCACTGAACCTTGGATCGAAGAATCGCTGCTTGACATTTACTATGCTCAAAACACTCTAAATCTTTTTCAAGAACTTGAATATGGGAGATATCATGATTTGGAAATTTAGAAAGTTTTTCATATTCAATACGTAACGACTTTTGAAGTTTAAAGTATTCACTTTTTTCTCTCTTAGCTTTTTTGCATGAATAATAGATAGCGCACCTTTTGAATTTGTACTTTAAACAATCCCACCATACCAATGGTTTTGATAGATAGGTTTGGCACACAACATTTTCATTAATAATATTTTGAACTGCGTTTACGAATTCTGCATCTTCTAATAGTTTATTGTTAAGAATCCATAAACCTGGTCCCCTCTCAACTTTACTGAAATTGATATGAAGACAGTTGATGTTATGGTCACTAATACTTGAATATTTTATGTAGCTATTTATAACAAAAGAAATAAGTGATCTAGATATGAGAATTAAATCTATACGTGACTGCTTGATGACACCATCAACAATTTGTTGTCTTGTATATTCCCGTTTGTTGGGATTCCTGTACCTCCATATATCACACATATTTCATGACAAAGAGTCCTGTTGTAAGTAGAAATGGGTATTTCATGTTAATTGTCTGAATCGGTTCCAGGGCGTCCTTTTCTTCTATTTTTTATTTGAATTTGTCTCAGAGTTCTTTTTTTCCTTTTACCAGTAACTGTTTGGTAGGCATCACTTGTGGATACCGGTTGACTGGTTTCAGGAGTTGCCACGTCCGACATATGAGGTTTGTCAGTGTTTGGATCATCGGTCTCCTGCATTTTAGTCACATCGTCATTATCTCTGTTCATCACATTCAAAACTGCAATGTGATTGCCGAACCTAGCAGGTGTGGGAACAGGTTCATGGCTGTCAGTGTCTGTGTTATCATCACTCAACTCTGTATCATCCAGAGCAGGATCTGAGGGCTCAATCAAGCAGTCACATCTGTCTGAATGGAGGCCACATATCGTGCATCTCTTAGATGTATCACTAAGTGAGGCGTGATCTTCAAGGGTGTTGTGAATGTCTGAGGTGGTGCGCCCCGTACATTCTTTGGCTATGTGCCCAAGTGTTTTACATTTATAACACCTTACTTCTGGACAGTTCCTCGTGACATGGTCAGGAGAGTCACAATTGTAGCACACCCTGATCTGATTATTGTGCAGAACTCTGAAGTATTTGGGGCCGTGCACTGTGTCGAAAGTCATCGAGTATGGAAGTGATTTAACCTCTGGGGGAAATCTTACTTTCACATATCTCGTTCTATCGGCAATATCAGTGCCCTTGTATTTTCGCCTTCTAATTGGTGATAGAAGTTCGATATTTCTGTTAACAAGCTTGCCTCTTATATCTGAATCCTTGATGTAAACAGGTAGGTGCATGAAAGAAACCATAACGGTGGGGTTATATAGGAAGCTAAATTGATATATGTCACCATCAATTTCCAGTCCTTCATCTACTAGTAGCTTTGCATCGACAACGTCTTTCAGAGATAATTCAAAGCAATCCCCACCTCTCAACACAACTCCGGTCACATGTCCCACCATCTCCAGCGCTCCTCTGATAACGGCCTCCGCACGAATCTTAGATGTATCTCCCACATCAACAATAATTGTTGTATCCTTCGAGAACACATCTTCAACATCAGTTACTGTTCCAACATCAACACTTCCATTTTTTCTCGGGACTTCAGCCGCCATTTTAACACGTGCAGTGCAAACAATGCACACACAAAGTCTCAAACAACCTCAAAATCCGAGATAATGAATGTCCGATACGGTCTGATCTGTCCAGAACAAATGTAGAACACGGGTACAGAATATTGGTGTGGATCGTATACTCTGCACAAGTAAATTTACCGTCAGTCACGAGAGCCGAGGTAAACACGTCCACCCTCTTTCAAACCAAGGGAGGCAACCACCCCAAATAGAAGTGCACTTCTTCATGGGGCGTGTGGCGCAACGGATAACGCGTCTGACTACGGATCAGAAGATTCCAGGTTCGAATCCTGGCACGCTCGCAAAATCTTTTTAGCATTTTTCAAAAAAATAAATAAAATGCTGATAAGAAATTGAAGGACGTTTGTACCAGTGACTGAAATTTATTTACAATAAAAAACGCCAAGTAAATTATGTCAATGTTCACACATTAAAAGTATTCAACATAGCACGGGTGGGGTTCGAACCCACGCGGACATACGTCCATTGAATCTTAAGTCCAACGCCTTTTTTTTTTTCTTTTTTTTTCTTGATAAAATTTATTCACAGGAATATAATACAAACGCAGACAGTGCTCACACTTCCGGAAATGGCTCCGAAGGGTTACCTCCCTTGTTGAGGTAGAACGTGGAAGCATATTGGAAGTGCCCTGCTATTTATTGTAAGTACTTCTACCTTTGTGGAAATATTTGACTGTTGTTATGAGGGTGTGTTCATATATGTTTCAAGATTACATCTGAACGTGTAATTGGAGGAAATAGAAACCATGAGCAGCCAGGCTGGGGGGCAAAGTCCACCCCCTAGTCAGGTCATCAACAACAATGGCCGCCATCGTGTTTATCAAAAAGAAAACATTGTTCGGGTTCATTATGACAACCAGATTCGCCCTAAAGCATTTGAGCTTTGCAAGGTGTTAGAGCAAGAACTGGGAGACAATACTGTGTACTGCTGTACACCTAGAAACAACAATTATTATGAAATTACTCTAGCGGAAAATGCGCTAGTAAAATCACTTGGAGAGTCTGTTGTTGTTGATCATGAAATATACAAACTTTCGCCTCTTGTGAATAACAGAGTTGTAGTTTCATTTATGAACTTGCCCAGCTATACCACAGATGAGGAAATTAGAAACGTCCTACATGCGTTTGGAATAATTGAAGTGGATACCATCCACAGGAGGAAAATCCATGGCACTAATTGGGAAGATGGTACAAGATATACACAAGTAAAATTTCCAACAGGGATCCACAGTCTTCCCTATAGCGTCAAATTCAGGACACATGAAGGTTTTGATTTTTTCAGAGTTATTCACAACGAGCAAATCAAAGTATGCTACCACTGCCTTTCAGACCAACACGAAAAAAAAGATGTGTCCAAACATTGTATGTAGAAACTGCGGGAACCAAGGACATCTTCAAAACAACTGTCGTGTTCCAAAATGTCACAGATGTAAACTGAAGCCGGTAGACTGTGATTGCTATGGGTATGATGATGCTTCTGATGACATTAATAATGATAATCATGATGATCATGATAAGGATGAGGAAAATGACCTTGATATTGGCATCATGGACACAGAGACGGATGCAACTCTAGCAAGGTGGCCTATTCTTAATGAATTAACAGTTGAAGATGACAAGGATCAAGAAGGGGTTGATACAATTGTAGATGTCCCCGAGGAAGACAACGAGGAAATGTCACAAGATAAACATGTGATCAATTTTGTGACTGACTCGAACAATGAAACTCAAAATCTTGTCAATGAACTACTATTTGAAATCATTGACAGAAGTGTACATGTTGGCCAATGTAGTTCTGATGCCAAAAAACATGTATCTCCGTGTAGTGCTCACTTAGTGAATGATGTGACAGACACACTGTTAGATATTGTACAGAAAGTTAATCTTGAACATCATGACAATAGTGAGCTTGTAGATGTTCATGATGGCATGGCAGTGTCTAAAGAGATCAACCACAATGTTCTTTCACAGCCATACCGTGGGGATGGTGCCCCAGGAAGCGTGAAAGGGAAATGGAGAATATCCAAGCCTGATGAAGAGGTAATTAGGGCACATGTTGGGGCAAGAGCCCCTAGAAAAAAGAATGTAGTTAAATCTCGAAAAGGAAAAAAATATAGATGAAACACATGTTGAAGTATAATATGTATCTCTCATTGCTCATCATGTTCAGTATATGGTCATGGAATGTCAATGGTTTGAGAGATGTTGGTAAATTTGAAAAAGTGATGTCACTTATAAAGAGTTCACATGTTGACATAGCATTCTTACAGGAAACGTTTTTGGACACAACATTTGTTGAAAACTATCAACATATGTGGGCGGGAAAAATTTTATTTTGTAATTCAACAAACATAAATCGCAGGGGTGTAGCTATATTAGTATCCGAACATTTTCAACATGAAGTTAGAATGATAGCACACGATTCTGAAGGCAGACTATTAAAAGCAGAAATTGATGTGGATGATAAAAAATATTATTTACTCAATGTTTATGCTCCTAATGGTTTAGAAGAAAAGTTAACATTTTACAAAGAACTAGAAGGATGGTTAGAACCAAGTAATATGTTTGTAGGGGGAGATTTTAATGATATAGTAGATCCTGTTTTGGATAAAGGCATTAACAATAAAACATTCAATCTAAGAAGTAGTGACACTCTAATTTCGGTGTCTAGCCGGGAGCGCCACATTTCAGAAATGGCTATTGCCGGTAGGGCCACATTTCCAGCTGAGTGCATTTCACCTATTCTAGCGGGTAATTAATTAATCCGATTACCGATACCTTTAAATGAGTGTCCCACATTTAAATTACTAAGCGTGGTGTTCTTTAGAGATACCTTTAAATGAGTATCTCACATTTAAATTACGAAGCGTGGTGTTCTTTAGAGATACCTTTAAATGAGTATCTCACATTTAAATTACGAAGCGTGGTGTTCTTTAGAGATACCTTTAAATGAGTATCTCACATTTAAATTACTAAGCGTGGTGTTCTTTAGAGATACCTTTAAATGAGTATCTCACATTTAAATTACGAAGCGTGGTGTTCTTTAGAGATCAAAGGCCGTCTTAATTGACATTGAGTTCATCCTGTTATTCATAACATATTTAAGTGATGTCGTGTTCACTCCATATCACTAAAAGCATGAACATGGTCCAAAATTTACTCCAAAAATCTCTTAATAAAATACAACAGTGGGCTGACAAATGGGGCTTCTCCCTTAACTCAGAAAAAACAACAGGAATAGTATTCAAACATAAAAACATGAAACCCGCCTCCCCAATCCTCCAGCTAAACAATCAAACAATCAAATTTCAAAAACAAACCAAATTCTTAGGACTTATTTTCGATGAACATCTCACCTGGGATGCTCACATCCAAAACCTAACAACTAAATGCAGTAAAGACCTAAACACCCTAAGATGCCTAACTGGTTCTAACTGGGGAGCATCCAAAGATACCCTCCTCTCTCTCTACATATCACTAATTAGATCAAAACTAGACTACGGCTGCGCCATATACAACACCCTAAACAACTCTCTATCTAAAAAACTTGACTCAATACAATATCAGGCTCTCAAACTAATTACACGCACCCAACATGGCACCTCCTACACCTCACTTCAGGCCTTAACAGGAGAAATGCCACTAAGTCTACGCAGGGAACAGCTAAGCTTAAATTTCTGGGCCGCGTCCCAATCAAACCCTCTCATCCAAAACTTAATAAACCAAAACATCAGCCCCAAAAACCAAGCTCTAGCTCGTAAACACCCCTTACTTACCCCAATATCCCAAAGAATAACAAACTACCTAAATGAACACCAAATTAAAAATCTTAAACAAAACTGCTAACAATCAAATATCTTCACCCCTAAACTTAAAATACCCAAAATAGACACAACACTAGCTAGCCAAATAAATAAACAAACCGACCCAAACATAGCTAAAACTACCACACTAGCATACATACACGAAAATTGGCCAAATTGGTGTCACATTTACACGGACGGATCCTCAGATCCGACCTCCAAACACACAGGTTTCGGAGTCCATACCACACAACCAACTAAAACCACACAATCCTTCCGACTCCCAAACAACCAATCAATATTCACGGCCGAACTAATGGGCATGGCCTCAGCCCTCCATAATCAAGAATCCAAAAACCACAAAAAAATCCTAATACTTACCGACTCCCTAAGTGGACTGCAAGCCCTCCAAAACAAAAATACCAAAAACCGACCTAAATTAATAAATCAAATACTTAAAAGCTCCAACGACCTAACTAAGGCAGGCAAACAAATAACCTTCTTGTGGATACCCGCCCACGTAGGAATATACGGTAATGAAAACGCCGATAAAGCAGCTAAACTATCCCTCAAAATCCCAGAAATAAGCTTAAACTTACCCATCTCAAAATCAGAAATTAAAAGTGTAAACAAGCAAAAAATCACCAAAAAATGGCATAACCTATATCTAAACTCAAATAGCCAAATCAAAAAAGTGCTCAGCAAACCACTAACCAAACCAAAAATTCTCCATCCATCCAAAAAAATCGACAGAGTAATCACTAAACTCCAAACAGGACACACCAACCTAAATAACCACCTAAAAAAATTTAAAAAACACACTACAGGTAACTGCCCGCACTGCAAACAACCAGAAACCCCAGAACACGCACTCATCCACTGCACACACTACCTAACACATCGAACCGCATTACAAACCACCCTCAATCTAAACAAGGCTCTAACTCTAGAAGCAATACTAAACCCACAAAATAAACTAGAAAACTTCAAGGCCTTAGGCGTATTCTTAATCAAAACGGAACTAATAAAACGCATCTAAAAACACAATAACTCACCAAATCAAAATCACATAAACAAACAAACATCCACCATACCCAGCTCCCTTAGTTCTCCTCCCCAATCCCATCGGCATCTATTCCAAATCTCAAAATTCCCAAATTCTATATATGCAACCCCTAAAACCCCCCTCTTGGGTTGCACAGACCACCTTCGCCCCTTTCGGAAACACATTAAATGGCCTGGCCGGGCCCGTGTGCGAAATACGCATCAGTCGGAAAGCGCACGTTAAATCTCCAAAGTAAGTAAGTAAGTAAGCACTCCATATCATAACCATGGCAAACGCACAAGTTCAAATAAAGTTCATTGAAAGTGTCAGAGGAGGCGTACATTTATACTATGATGGCTTTAATTTCGGTGTAAGAGCAGTCGTGGTGAAAGAAGATACTGGTCCTGTATTGTCAAGGAGTGCACTGCAAGGATCACAACTCTGGGTGACGACATCCTCATGTCCCAAGTTGTTTGATCAGATTTATTGTTTACATGCTGAGGTGTTTGGCCATATGTTTCCATTAGTTTACTGTCTGTTGTCCAATCGAAAAAAAGAGTGTTATGTCAACATGTTTCAGTACCTATGCGATTTTGCTAGTAGAGGAGGTCTAGAGTTTGCCCCACTTACAATTCAGTTGGACTTTGGACGTGCAGCTCACAATGCCGTGACTGATGTATTTCCTGGGACATTAGTTAGAGGGTGTTTCTTTCACTTCACCCAATGTATCTGGAGGAGGGTGCAGAAAGAAGGTCTGGTGATGGACTATAAGGAAGATGAGGAGGTGAAGAAGCTGGTGAGAAGAGCTGCTGCCCTCCCTCTAGTACC
>NW_025964179.1:1387500-1495000 GCF_023055435.1 Haliotis rufescens
ATTAATTTTGTATACTTCCAATTTCCCGACATATCAGATATACCAAACAAGCAAACACATGGTTATTTTTTTCCCACCACGTTGTCCACTATAGCAGCTTACCCGCGTATGGATGCTCAATGCCCGCTAAATATTTTAGAATGGTCATCATGTTGGAAACGAGCAGAACACGCCTGGTAATGGAACATTAATGTTAGGTATTTTTTCACCCCTGGTATCATTACTATTTGATAGTGAATCATAAACACTAGGTATCATTACTATTTTAGAGATCAATAAACACATGATTATGATATAGTCGAAATCGTACAATAGACTATGCTTTATGCAGAGATTTTTATTGGATATGGAAAGGATTTTGTCAATTATTGTTCTATATATTCTTATTTGTTGATCTAACTTTTTTCGAGGTCGATGTTGTGACCGGGATGCAGGTGTGAATCCCCCGACCCTCGTTATTAACTGTACTATGTACATACAGGCTGACCGCCTCCGTGGTCTAGTGGTAGAGCGTCCGCCCGGAGAGCGGAAGGTCCGGGGTTCGATACCAAAAGACGTTAAAAGATGGTACTTGATGTTACCCTGTCTGGTGCGCGGCATTAAGGGGCTAAAACAAGGACTGGTCGGCTCGGAGTCAGTATACTGTGTCTGAGTGGGGTATTCATGTTAATATGCGGCATGGTATCTCAGTGAGCTAGCACTATAAATCGGCATCAGTCCGGACTAGTACAAGCAGCCCCACAAACACACACACGTGCATGCACTTCGCTATATAAGTGCAATAATCTCGGACGTGATGTTAAACCCCATTTCACCTCACCTCACCTCACCTCACCTCACCTCACCTCACCTCACCTCACCCCCCATACAGGCTGGACATCGGCAGAACTCATCACGACTGGATACGTCTAATAAATTTAGTATATATATAATATAAATAATAAATCGTGTTTTCAATGCAACAAAATAACAAACATAAATGAATCTTTGTTCGTGCGCATGCGTTACGACTATCTACATATTTAATATAGTTATGTGCGTTCTTTAACCAATTTAGTGGCATTTGTGCAATACCTATATATTTATAAACAATGATAAGTACAGGACGCGAGGCTTAATAAACTGTTTCACTCTCATTTCCTTCAAAATCCCTCAGCCGATCTTGTGTTAAGATTGTTTAATCGAGCTATTAACAAAAGGCATTCGGAATACGTGTATTTGCCCATGGCAAACAATCGGGATGTAAGATATTGAACACGTCAGAGGCGCAATGGTTGGGTTTTGATTTCCGTGTCAACAATAGAGTCATTAAACAAATAGCAACATTCATACGTCTTACGTATTAACACGTACAGCCGTCTACAGTATTAATACGTACAGCCGTCTACAGTATTAATACGTACAGCCGTCTACAGTATTAATACGTACAGCCGTCTACAGTATTAATACAGTATTAATACGTACAGCCGTCTACAGTATTAATACGTACAGCCGTCTACAGTATTAATACGTACAGCCGCCTACAGCCTTCAGCTTACTCAAGACAGAGCAGATCAAACGTCAAAGGCTACCACTGAACATAAGGGGTACAAAAACTCTTTCAAATTGAATTCGTAAATTTATCGTCGATTTATGTTCAAAGGAATTGAAATGCTGACGTTGACAGGGAGGTTGAAGTGCACGTTTGTGGGTTAATTTAAAGATAATGTTGATTGAATTTACTCCCATGCCCCCCACCGAAGTGTGAAATCATGTCGCAAGATTGAACTCCAACCGACCAAGAGGTTTTTGTTTCGTTGATCCTTTGGACAGATTTATAACCTTCAACAGCCGTGCTTAACCCTGTTTATAGACGGAGGTGAAATTAAAATTTCACGGCTGTTCCTCGCGCCCTCGTGGCAAATGCTGCCGCAAAGACGTCGCATATCCTCTGCACGTGCATCCATAGCAACCATTTTTTTACGACAACCATAAGTGGGATGTGAAGGTCGTTAAAGTGCCACCTTCTTTAAAAACAGATCTTGTCTTTTCTGTGACATTTTTGTTATTTTCCATATCCTGTATGTGATAACACCACAAGATGATCATTATCGTACCATCATACCCTCATTAAGATAACATCGTAGTGTCATTCATATTTTTTCTAGAAGTAAAAGTATTCAAAACATAATCACAAAGGGTTAATACACAGCACATATCTGTTCATCAAAGTTTTGTTAACAATTACAAACTATGATTCTATTGATGAAACCGCCAATACGCATGTCGTTTAACACTAAGGATAAACTCAGGAGCTGGTTAGGGTGTTAATAGACTGGGAATGGAACCAATGTTCAGCGGATCCTGGTAGCTAAGGTACCTAACTCTGTAAAATGAAATAGGTCGCCTTGGCCCCGTGACCTTTTCAAAAAGGGTACTGATTAAATTAGCCTCAACCGATGTGGGACACGACAAGGAGATTGATCAGCTCCTACCTCCTTCACGCCGAATGTGCTTGTGTACATGGTGTTAGTTGTATTCAAAACCAAGGGGCTGAAATTAAGAAATGAATGCCTAAAAACCCCAATAACCAAAAAAAATGAACATTTAATTCTAGGACATCATAATAAGTCCCCCGTAACATGCATGTGCTTTAGGGGATTTAATGTTTTGTATGCACAGGCAATCAAAGAAGTTAAATACTTTGATAGCGCCCTTAACTACGATTTTCACCACCAAATGTGCAATACTCTTGAAACATTAAAGCACCTGAACACTTAGGAAACAATGAAATATCAGTCAGATCCTAAATTATTATTCTCCAAACATCAACATTAAATCAAAATCATATGGTACATTAAACTAAAACGATATTAATTTACTTTTTAAAATATTTTCAAGCCACAATTGTCTATAATTGCTTTTAATAACGACTATCTTCAAAGCATGTTTTGTTCGCTTTTAGCCTCTTTTCATTTGCATGAAACTTACAACGGGTGGAGAGCGGTAATGGCAAACTCTCCCATTTTCAGATTCAATCACAGATAAAGCAGGCGTCCAGCCGCTGATTGTCAAGAGCGAAAAGTTGCCTGTGTCATGCATATCGTAAAACGATCAAATTCTTAGAACACATTTAGCAACACAATCAATAGATTCTGGAGTGTTAATGGTTGATAGATCTTGCCAAAAAATACGTTTATATTGTTTGGTATGTGCCACTTTTAGTTACAGGCAATTGACCTGGAACAATTGACTGTCGCTGGCACATTACTATTATAACCCAGAGGTTGATCGCTTTAGTCATGTTGGACTCGTTCCTTTCGCAAGTTTTATGTTCCGAACGTTTCGCGTCATTTACGGAGCTCTTCGCGGAAATACACGTGACGAACTTCAACGGGCGCGCTGTTCGGCGCTTCCGAGCAACATGTGTTTTCCAGCATAGAGCTAATATAGTTTTAGTTTAAATTCAATGCACGTGTTTGGCGGGGTTTTGTTTTCTGCGTAACAGTGCGCCCCGAATACACGGTTATTAAAACCAAGGACAGTCGACAACACAGTCTTATTATCATCTCCAAGTCACAGTGCTCCAATACAGAGATCTCCATTTTTGTCCCGATATTTTTCGGCTGTTCAATATGCCATTTAATACAACCATCATTATCGAATTCAATAAAAGATCACTTCTCTTATCTTGAATTCGAGTATCTTAGTACAGACTTTGGGTGGAACTTCCGCGTGAATACGTTACAGGAGAATTTTAACTCCATGCTATATTGTCTTAAGGAAACTACGGAAGCATTTTAGAGCCATTTGTTTTTTTATTTTCTTTCGATACTATCTTGAAATTTCAAGATACTAAGTTGAAATTTCAAGATAGTCTTGAAATTTCAAGATACTAAGTTGAAATTTCAAGATAGTATGTTGAAATTTCAACTTAGTATCTTGAAATTTCACCTTAGTATGTTGAAATTTCAACTGAGTATCTTGAAATTTCAACTTAATGTCTTGAAATTTCAACATAGTATCTTGAAATTTCAACTTAGTATCTTGAAATTTCAAGATACTTTCGAAAAAAATTAAAAAACCAAATGGCCCTAAAAGGCTTCCGTAGGAATCCCTTTATATTTATGTTTAAAATATCCATTAATACTTAATTAGAAATCAACATGAATGTGTGAAGATTTAAGCTGGTCTTTAATCCTCAAGACAAGCGTGTGTCGAACCATCATCAGTGATGTCCTCTGATTCCGCCGATATTTGATATGTTGAAGTTATACATGGATAGTTTAGTGTGTGTATTCATATGATAAGGTCACAATTAGCAGGATGACTTGAGGCAGACCATTATACATGACAGGGGTAAAAGAAGCAGCAGCTACAGTCGAAACCGTACCATCCTAGTAGTAGTAGTCGCAGTGGTAGAAGTAGTAGCAGCAGCCGTCCAGAGAGGAACACTTTCAGTTGGTAGCGATATCAGTTGTAGTAGTAGTAGTAGTAGTAGTAGTAGTAGTAGTAGTAGTAGTAGTAGTAGTAGTGTCATTTACAGTGAGAAATGCAGCAAAAACCGAGTGTCGAAGTACGGTACTGTAGTAGTAGTAGTAGTAGTAGTAGTAGTAGCAGTAGTAGTAGTAGTAGCAGTAGCAGTAGTAGTAGTAGTAGTAGTAGTAGTAGTAGTAGTAGTAGTAGTAGTAGTTGTCGACTTAAATGTTTTAGTGTGAAACACATTGATGAAATCAGTATAAAACACGGTCTGGTAAAAAAAATGTTTTGAAACGTAACAACTTCATCCAAACTGCGCTGTTTACTGATATCATAAGTAACGCTTTTATACCTTTATCGGAACTGTTTTAATAACTGCCCTCAGAAATAACCTCTCACAACTTTATGAAAGCGGCAATCAGATCAAGCCGTAGAGTGCTCGTGGTAACTGCTCCTAGCCAAACCTGCCCAGCCTCCGACAGAAATAAACGGTTTGTATTGGCCTGTATGCTCGTCAGTTATTAGCCTCAGGCCATGCAGTTACAACAATTCAATCACTGGATTATTACACTGGGCCTTTTAGACACCCCCTTCTAGAGCCACCTGTTGCATAAGCGTATTTACACACGATTAATAACACACAAAAGTAGGTGTCGATTAAACAAAGCAGACCGTCAAGTACACACAGTAGGGGAGCGTTTTCGTCATTTTTCACCTGCAAAATTAATGGATCAATTTGCAATCGGTACTTTTTGTGGTGCTTGACTGCTTTTCAGCCCGCTTTGTATCCTCTTCTTCCAATACGACAATCACATAAAAACTGTTTACAGTGTTTTGGCACAGTATGGGATTTTACTCAGTTTAAGGCTGTAGAAACTTTCAATATTTTATTATTTGTCGGTTTTTTTCAACATGAACATTATGTCATTATATCTATCGTTCTACCACACTTTACTTTTCAGATTCCTAATGTGCCTAAGACATTGATTTAAGCATTTTAATAATATTTGCTGTTGATTTGTATAAAACGAATAGGAGGTGGAACATGTCCTTGCAATGCTCTATATTGATCGCATTGTGTTAATTCATGGCCAAATGCAGACTAATGTTAATACAATGATATCTTGTGTGACATCAAGAAAGCTGGCAGTCTTATATCTTAAAAATATCGGGTTCAGCGTTAGTGGAAAAAAATGCAAATTGTCATTGTCGTGTTGATTTTGTGATTTCTGTTTACGAATATTTATATAGTATCAATGTCATGCAGAGAAGAATAACGATGGAAAAACGATTGCTTTATGCGGCCGTATTCAATTTGGCACATGTTCTCAAAGCATAAAATCAGACTTATCAAGATATTATAATTCTTGACGGTTGACTGGCATGAAAATCTAACCCTGCGCACAATCCATAAACTCAGAAAATGTTTTGTGACCCGTGCTATTTGGCACTGTCGCTAGCTGGGACATTAACTTGGCTGATCTTGCTCTAGGGCCACTTATAAAGGACGCCACACTTCCAACACAGTCTTGACCAACAATGACCTGGAAGCACGTGCCAAAAACGCGCCACACCACGACTGGACATTGGGCAGTCTCCACGGGATTAAGCGCCTAATCTTCCGTAAAGAGACATTATGACAGACTGAGCAAGCCGCTAGGGCATGTCAGCGAATCTTTTTATATTGGGAAAGATTGATGGGATTTTTGCTTTTGTATTTAATGCTAATATTTTATGTCCGAATATCCGTTGTTTGAGGAGGGACAATCGCGATCTGTATTTAACACTACTAGACAAGGATTTGCATCAATGTTTACACGGGGGCTGTGTGTCTTTGGGAATTGTGGCGCATCTGAATAAAGTTGGGAAACACTTACCTGCCTTGACATTTACTAAAGGGGGATAATTAATGGAATATGTCAAAGATTTGATATGAAAAGACTGTGGTTTCCGCATGAGTTATTGTGCGTATGTAGTGCGCATACACAACTGACGCATCATCTTGAAGCTGTTGCTGTGGTAAATATGTTGCTGGAATGCATCTATTGCCGTCGGAGATGCGTTCCTCTAATTGTTAAGTGCGATAGTTTTCAAACAATGAAATGTTCTGTTTTATATCAAATTCCTTAAATGTCCAAACCTATTTTACAAATTCAAATTCTCCAAATTCCTTAATTATATAAATAAATTCCTTATATGTGTATAAAATCCTTAATTATGAAAATACATTCCTTAATTATGTAATTAAATTCTTTAATTGTGTAATAATACAACCAGTAAAACCATGTAGTATAAATGCATTATGTTTGTATGACATTTCATTACATATTGAAATTATGCATTTTGCATCTCGTGTGACACCGCGAGTGTTATTTGTAAATACCATCAATTTATTATTTGTGTATGAGTTCTATTATGTTGCTTCAATTTCAAACATATTAAACAGTGTATGTTGTGTAAACACAAGCGGCGAAAACCTTTCCAATTTCATAAGAAATCTCTGCCATAAACAGAGTCGATTGTACGACTTCGACTCATACACCAACTTATTTTCCAGCTCATATACCAGCTTACATGTCAACTCATATACCAGCTTATATGCCAACTCATATACCAACCCATATACCAGCTCATATTTCCGCTCATATACCAACTCATATACCGACCCATATGCCAACTCATATACCAACTCATATACCAGCTCATATACCAACTCATACGCCAACTCATATACAAATTCATATACCAGCTCATATACCAGCTCATATACCAACTCATATACCAGCTCATATACCAACTCATATACCAACCCATATGCCAACTCATATGCCAACTCATATACCAGCTCATATACCAACTCATACGCCAACTCATATACCAATTCATATACCAGCTCATATACCAGCTCATATACCAACTCATATACCAACTCATATACCAACCCATATGCCAACTCATATACCAACTCATATACCAACTCATATACCAACCCACATGCCAACCCACATGCCAACCCACATGCCAACTCATATACCAAATCATATATCAACCCATATACCAACTCATATACCAGCTTATATACCAGCTCATATACCAACCAACATGCCAACCCATATGCCAACTCATACGCCAACTCATAAAACCAATTCATACGGAAACTCATATACCAACTCATATACCAACCCATATACCGCCGTTGGTGGTGTTTTTCTCAACGAGAACGAGCGTGACGTCAGGAGTACAACGAGCGTGACGTCAGGAGTACAACGAGAGTGACGTCAGGAGTACAACGAGCGTGACGTCAGGAGTACAAAGAGAGTGACGTCAGAAGGAGTACACCGAGCTTTACGTCAGAATACAACAAGCGTGACATCAGGAGTACAACGAGAGTAGCAGGAGTATGATCACTATCTGCATGTTCCTTGCACTAAGAAGTGTGCGAAGTCGACTGCGGACTGGGCACCAGTGTGTGATGCGGCCCATGTCATGCTGTTGCATTTGACCTACTGGGTTCGTCAAAACAAGTAATTTGCTGAAGTTCTTCGTTAAAACGGAGTAATAAATAGAGAAATTACCAGACAAATTATTCGGTACGACGATTCTTGGCTTGGATTGTTTGTTGTGTATTTTAGTAACAGTGAGTGAGTGAGTGAGTGAGTATGGTTTTACGCCGCTTTGAGCAATATTCCAGCACTATCACGGCGGATGACACCAGAAATGGGCTTCATACATTGTACCCATGTCTCGAATTGAACCATGTCGTGATTCTTCGACGTGACGAGCGAACGTTTATTTATAATGGAGTTCAAATAGCTTTTGAGATCATACACACTTATATCCACTTTTCTTCCATCGCCAGTTATTTGACCGAATGTCCCATAACATCCACTGATTTACCGTTAACGACACCCATATCAATTTAATGGAACTGCGTGTTAAAAACCTGAACGATGTGTGCCGTTAGAAGCCTACGTTATTCCAATGTTTAAAAACAGCAGCTTCAAAGGAAAGACACAATTTACGATATTGTCCTGACCTCTACCCTCTGGTGCTGTTTCTATCATATCTATCTAGCCCTATCTAGCCATTGTCCGCCCTCTGCAGCAGGTGCACGTCGGCGCTGACCTAGATAGCCACGAGGCAAGCTCATTGACCACATATCCAATGTCGGCACTGGTCACTCTTCGATGCCCTGCTGTGAAAACCCGCTGGACGGTAAACTCGCCCAATTTAGACTCACGCAAGTGTGCATATTTACCAGTATCGAACGAGTCGCCCATGCTCGTCTTCTCAATTTCGGACTTGTTGATATCAGTGTCTATTACAGAATCGCCGTCCGTGTCTTTTGAAAATTGACGTCGGCTGACCACGCGACGTAAGTGACATGCGTCACGTGACCAGCAAGTGCCCGTCAGAAAGTGACAACTTTAATAAAGTATGGTCGTTTATCATATTTTATCTCCGGTTGAATCTGACATCGTGATTTTAAACATTAGTCTCTCGTTCCCAGCTGCTTAAAGTGGGAGGATGTGTAAACGAATATTTTTATGAAAGGTTTCGACATCATGTGTCAAAAACGATACATTCATCGCATCATATTTTAATACTGTTGGGAAACAAAGATATAAACTGGAGATAAATTGATATAAAGAATGTTCAGGAATTTCTTTTGGCCTCAAAAGCTTTTTTCCAACAGTGTTACTTTAATAAGCGTTTGTTAAATATTAAACATTTTAAGAGGTATTCAGAAAAGGTTTTTGACTTTCAGAAAGACCTTCTTTCCTCGAAAGCCCAATGTTACACCTGTCAATTTAATTCAACACCTGCTCACCTTGAAAATATAACGTTACGGTTAGGCTATTGGATGTCACATCATATCAAGTATCTAAAAGCGTATTCAAACATTCAAGGCCTCAGTAGAGCTTTCCAAACGTTTTGGGGGCGGTCGGGTAGCCTAGTGGTTAAAGCGTTCGCTCGTCACGCCGAAGACCCGGGTTTGATTCCCGACATGGGTACAATGTGTGAAGCCCATTTTCTGGTGTCCCCCGCCGTGATATTGCTGGAATGTTGCTAAAAGCGGCGTAAAACAATACTCACTCACTCACTCACTCAAAACGTTTTGTGGTAGGCATGTCGATGACTTTTCCATATTGGACGCATCGGTGACAAAAATGATGTACCTATTTTGACTGGTACCATATTTTCAGGTGAGCAATGACCTGCCTTTGCATGTGTTTGTGACGGGTGTCACAGGTTGGACAGGATACACTCATCTTTTCGCGAGGGACTGCTATCAATACTATTTGATAGTGATTGATATATAGAGGATTCATCACGAGTGTTTTTTAATATGGGAAATATCAACCGAGTCTTAGTTAATCGGTATTTGCCGAGCCTTTGGCGAGGCAAATACCGATTAACGGGACGAGGTTGATATTTCCCATATTAAAAAACACTCGTGATGAATTCTATTTATCATTTTCACATTTTTGCTTCCAAATTAAGGAATAATTGCATTAAACATTAACATCAGCAACTTGTCGAAATCTTACGTATAGATCGTGCGTAGTGATACATGTTTTCCATAGCCATGTAAACCAAAATAAACAATTCGCTGAGAAAAAAAGTTCCTCGGATTATTTTAAACAAAATACTTGAACAGACTTTTGCAGAATAATTGAAACGGTTATCTAATTTGCATATCTAATTTGCATACTTATGTCATTGGGGTATGACATACATGTTTTTATGTCATAAGCTTATGTCATGGATAAATGCTTAAGTTAAATGATAAACACGTGTTCGTGATATAGTCGGAATAGGAGATTTCTTATGAATATGGAAAGGATTTCGCTTTTACTTATTTACTGTCCATCCTTCAGCTAACCATCATTAGCTGTGTAGGGCCAGAGGCCAGAGCTAATCTGCCCCTTTGTTGTCACGCTTGTTGGTTTCACTGCCGTCATATGACGGAACGCATCACGCCATAAAACTAACAAAGAATCACCATTCAAATACCGGTAACCCGTTTATATTTCACAATTGGACTTCATTCGTGGCCATTATTCTGATACCACACTTACTCCTCGTTTTATAACTATGGGTTTAATAGCCGAACCGCCCAGTGACCAGCGGCCACCGTCATACCCTACATGTATCGAACACGGGGAAATTGCTGTATTAAACGGGTTTTTTACTAATTTCAAAGGTTATTTTATTTGCTGATGAAGTTTTTGATGGGAATATTGTAGCCTATTATAGGGGTAGCCGTTTAAAAACAAGCCGTGTTCGTGTAGTCGACGAAGTAAAAACATATCCTTTATCACCAAATATATCTTAATGACATTTACTTTATACTATTCGCCAGCCAGGGCAGTGTCAATGAATGTTTTAACATAACCCACACGCGCACTCGAGCCCAGAACGTGTGGCTAGTTATCAAAATATCTCGCACAAAAGCAGTTAAAGCGTTTCGGAGAGACTCCTGAATTTGTTACACACGTGTCCAGGACAATTGGGCAACTTTAACAATTAAAAACAGCCCCTTTTATCCCGGTCCTGATCGCTGTCTGAAACGCTGGGTCTGAGTCTAGTATATCCATCTACAACACGTCGTCACTGTGGCGTGGACTCTGTCAGACGTTACCGTCACCGACTCGTGCTTGTGTGGAGGGTGGTATTATGTTTAGCAGATATCTAACGAGTCGGAACCACTTCGAGGTCGCTGATCTCATTGAGAGCTACCGGTGTATGATGCACGAGGTAGACGAGCTGGTGTCGGTTGCTGTCGATGGGGATGATTCGGCGTTGAATGTGTGTGTGTGTGGCGACACTCTCGCTGTGAATCAACCGTGACGTTTTTCACTCTTAATGCACCAAAGTGAACACTTTAAATTCACAAATTGTTAAATCATAGACTTTCGTAAAAACATAAATGCCCTTGATTGAAAAATACTCCTGGATAATTTATATAATTGTGCTGGGTTTTTTATACGTACATGTGTTTGCTATTCGGTCGGTAATCGAGAAACGGCTTCGGATATCGACGTACAGTACGGTTATAACGAACACGCTTATAACAAACTGACGGATATAACGAACTTACTTTTTTGGTCCCGACCATTTGCTGTAGTTATGCTGTATATATGCTTATAACGAACTACGGTTATAACGAACTAAAATTAGTAGTCCATTTGAGTTCGTTATAACCGTACTTTACTGTATATAACTTTTATGCATAGATTTTACTGTATTTTTCACGACATAACCGTCATTATACTACTACTACTACTACTACTACTACTACTACTACTACTACTACTACTACAACAATAACAACAACAACAACGATGGTGATGGTGATGATGATGATGGGGATGATGATGGGGATGATGATGATGATGATGATGATGATGATGATGATGATGATGATAGGTCATTTATTCTGCGCTATATCTCGCCCCAACGTCCCAGGGTGTGTACAACCCAAACTGTCTGTGAGGCGCTAGAAGGTGAAGAGTCACATTATCAGCTCATCCTACCGGGTACCCATTCACAGACAAACCAGCAACTGGTGTACAATCAACAATTCAAGGTTTACAAATCAATACAAAATAATTCACATCAATTACAATGGCAGTATGCAATAGAGTGGTTGTACAATATTCAATAGTAGTATCAAATACAAAATATGATGGCAGTTGTGAAGTCAAAAAGATGTCAAGCTTCCGAGATAGGCCAAGGCTGGGAATCCGGAGTGATAAGCTGGTCTTGATGTAATGTCAGATGAAATGTCAGATGAGATGTGAGATGAGACAGGGACGCGCCCTCTCCACTTATATTGTCAAACCAGCTTCCAGCAGATTCCAGTCCAGTGTCACTTCAACATCACAGAATATTCCGCAAGTTTCTATAACGCTTGACATCCACCCATGCTATTTCGGAAATTTACAGATAATTTGAGCACCTACAGACAATAACTTCCACATCACTGCTTACATTATATAGTACTTTTTTCCTGCCAACAAAGCATTGTCAAAACAACTTGGTACTTGGGATGAAAGCGTAACATTTCGAAAACGAGGTCTGTATATTTGCCATGTTATTCCTGAATCTTGTCAATCACATTAGTGTCAAAAGAGACAGAAAATTCAATGATATAAATTATTTCATTGGATTTATCAAAAGGGTCAATTTCAGGTTTGTTGGCTTGGATAGGTCTGAGACTGTATATGGGCCCATTCCAAAGAAATTTGTATTCATTTTCCACGACGCCGTCTACATATTCCGGGTCGTACCATGGATGAACCTTTGTGTTAAAACTACAAGCATGGCGAAGGCGGTAATAAAAGGATCGAGCCACGCCATTATGTCGCTTAAGATAGTGTGTTTGTGCCATATTTGTATAATCTACATTTCATGTTCACAGTTTGATGCAAAATCATACATTGACGGTTTGGAGTGGGAAGTGACTGGTCCTAAGCAGCAAACAGAAAGCCCTCTGTTTCACTTTTCAGGCCAGCCGACTTCATCCAAGTAAAGGACTCTGTAGGGTTGCTGACCCTATCAACACACGGCACATAAACTGCAGTGGTCGCTCAGATAGCCTCTCCTTGAAAAACTCAAAATCTTGGCTGACTTGATATACACTTCGCTTGGTTGACACTCATTTCTGTACTGTCCAGCAGTACAGAGCCTCAACGAAATCGACATTGACATTGAGATTATGTCCTACATCCTTGCCTCGTTTAAGAAAACTGTGGAATGCCTTGTTTTCATCATGAGTCTTGACACGCTTCACAATAGGATCATCAGACAAATTAAATACAATTCTATAATGAAGAGCTTTCATGTTATTATTATTGTTGTTGTTATATTATTATTATTTATTATTATTATTATTATTAAAAATTATTATTATTATTGTAAGTAGACAAAACATGAAATAAAATATTGCAAGACAAATAGAGGAGTTTCACATGACGAAAGGTAAATACATGATCTTAGTGAATGTTACCTTTGAGGACAGGTTCAACGTCAAGATTTACACACTATATGTGTAATGAAAGCATGAAAAGCTAAACGCCTTCAGTCAAACATCGTTACAAACAGCAAAATCAAGTCACCTTTATCAAACTTCCAATAAAGACGACTCGTTCATTAACGTCCTACAGTTAATTAATGTCCACTTTGTGGCTCACACTTTACATAATTGGCAGTATTGTGTCAATTTCAAGATTTTTTTTAGAGATAGGCCCGTTTTTATTCTCTTCCGTCCTGATCAAACCGGTGATGGCCGGACAAGGGGCCAGTACTGGACAATGCCCTGTTCCCGTGAGTGCTTCAACCGCCATCAAACGGCCCAACGACCGCATAAAGCCTGCTTTGTGCTTGGCCAGGCTCCAGTCCACCTCGCACCGTCACCGCCGTACTATAAAGAGCCAGGCCTTGGATTTAGCCCCGTGTGACAGCCATAAAGTTTGTGCTTCAACACCCAAAGTTTAAAAAACAGATTTCGTATTTCGTCCCCCGGGGAGAGCTCGCGAGCTTGCGACATAAAAAACACAGTTTTTGTCCAAACATGGTAGGCTATGGCGGCGCGCTGTCAGATTCTTGTAGTATCGATGCAGGGGGTCTTTCCGTCATGCGCAGAAGCATACTGTTGGAGCCTTGATCAAAGGGTTGGTGTACCCTTCCTGCGAAGCTGACTTCAACAAAGACGATTTATCTCTTTAGAGACCGGTGTGATATGTGAATTTACGTTCTTAATAGAGGTGTGGGCTGGTGTACATGGGTCAGCAACACTGACTTGCAATTTCATAGTTGACTTTGAAAGAGTTTGAAAGGATATATTCTAAAGCGATAATTTCTTTTTTGTGACATTATAATGTCTATCACAGTGAGAAATGTCGTGTAATTTTTCCAACAGAAAGCCTCAACGCGCAGACAACAATCCTTCAATTATCTCAATTTGGCCGCGTACAATGTGTATACATATCACCTGATTTAGTGTTCGGCGTCTATAAAGTTATAATCGACCCCGTCACAGTGTGTGTATCTCCGCAACATCGCTTGTTTGAAGTCAGCTGCTCGGGTCATTTAAAAAGATAGGCTCGCTTTGAGAGAAAGGGGGCAATTTAAATTTAACATGCATCAGATCTCCCGCGTATCGACGATAACAGAAACATAGAATTAGAAAAAAAGCGACAAAACCTTTCATAACCATAAGAAATGTCCATTTGTCCATTTGTCAAGAAAATAAAAAAATAAATGATAAGAAATACCACACGCAACCAGAAATGTGTGTGTGTGTGGGGGGGGGGGGGGGGGGGGGGGGGCACTTCTGCTTTATAAAGCCTATTACCAACGATACATTGTAAGTGTGTGTATAGGTTTGTAGCTAAACGCATTTCAAAACTATTACCAGCTCCTTCGGGACGTTTTTTAGAAGTATCACAGCACAACCAACAAAGCAGTGTTTTTTTACTGGGATTATTTGCGTTCATATAGCACGTGCATGTTGACACGTGGTGCGGCTTGAATGTTAACACTTTTATGTCAACACGTGTATATCAACACCTCTCCTTTTCCATAAATCTGCATCCGTGTTCGAGTAGGGAGTAGCAAGCATAAGTATAGGACTGGACTGTAGTTGGATTATTCAGCAAGAAATATCTATAGACATGCATGAGACATCAGTTTGTCACAACCAGTATCCTGCGAGAAATCCCCTGCTATCTGGCTGTAGGCAAATGAACAGTCTCGCGTCAGACAATAGCGTCAAGCGTATGGTAGGCATTTTACGACGATTTAATCAATATAGCCGATGATTACCTCCCTTTACCTTCGCGTGCGCGTGTTCTCGAGAACGAGGAGTGATAGCCTTTTTTTAAAAAGAACAACGTAGACATAATACTATGAGGTCGTCTAGTGCTTGTAACTTGTGTTGTACTTGTGTTGTACTTGTGTTCTACTTGTGTTGTACTTGTATACCGCATCATATGCGTTTGAACTAAAATAATCGAGAAAAAAAATATATTGGTTCAATAGTACATTCATGTGTGTGTCACAATTGCTACTAAAATGTAAACAACTTATTGATTCCATAAAATTAGTAACAGATCCTTTTAGTCTATATTTATTGCTTGTAAAGGTGTCAATGCGCTTATAATTAATGGATGTCAGTTCAACGTACAGTAAACTACGGTTATAACGAACTCAAAGGGACCTCTAATTATAGTTCGTTATAACCGTAGTTCGTTATATGCATATATACAACAAATATACAGCAAATGGCCGGGACCAAAAAATAAGTTCGTTATATCTGTCAGTTCGTTATAAGCGTGTTCGTTATAAACGTATTTTACTGTAAACATATTTGTATGAACTTTAAGAAAGACCGGGATCCATAAAAAGAATATTTGAATTACATTGTCTTTTACTGCAGGTAAGACTTTACCCCGTGATCCAAACTCTCTTCCTTACCCCAGATCGCAATGGCTCGCGCAATACACCTTGTATACAAGGACACATAAGGAACCGACCGAGCCGAGTCAAGCGAACCCTCTATCAAATGTCTCGCGTTACCCATTTCGCTGCTTTGCCGGACTTAACCCCTGAATTAATTCACACCCGATACTTCTCGGTAATCTTGCAAAAAATACGCGCTGAGTAAAATCCGCGTCCGTTTTAGGTTTCAGAAAATTGTTAAAGTGAAGGTCATTGCACAAAGAAGACCGACAACCTGGACCACTTAAAGAAAAAAACGTCTCGGTAAAAAGTGGTGTGTTTTTAATGTACAATTAATGCAATGTCGTGTGGGTGAATTTATGATGAATCACGGCACCTAAAAACTCTTCCCTGGACAAAAGAATTCACTTTTCTCGAAACAGGAAATGCGACTGATATTAAGCATGTTGTATAAATTTGTCAGAGTCATAAACAAATGTCTTATTTAAATGCATGTGTGGACGTGTGTGTGTTTGTGAGATGACAGAGTATTGAACGCAGGCGTGTGTGGTGCATGAAACTTGGTATGGCATGACGGGAAACATGCGTGATAAGTGTGGAAGATCAATGTGTGATATTCAATGGAACATGCACCAGCCTGTATAGAAGATATTAATGCACGGGACCACCATCCCACTTGTTTTTGCTCCAGCCTCTATTAAATGTCTCCATGGTGAAAGTCCAGCTTCCATTCCCGAAATAGATTCAATTTGTGAGACTACAGTAAACTACGGTTATAACGAACTCAAAGGGACCTCTAATTTTAGTTCGTAATAACCGTAGTTCGTTATAAGCATATATACAACATATATACAACAAATGGCCGGGACTATAAAATAAGATCGTTATATCGGTCAGTTCGTTATAAGCGTGTTCGTTATAAACGTAGTTAACTGTACTGTTTTGTGTCAGAGTTCATGTTATGAGGTGCGATGAGGTGAAGTGGGGCCTAACGTCGCGTTCAAAAGTATTGTACTTATTTAGCGACGTTCATGCACGTGTGTATGTTTCTGTTTGTAATAGTCCGGACCTCTGCTGGTTTAACATGATGGCCCACTGAGATACCATGCCGCAGTTTGACTCTCAGGCACTATATCCTGACTCCGAGCCGAACAATTTTTGTTTTATCCCCTTAATGTCGAACACCAGGCAGGGTAACAACAAGTACCATCTTTTTACGAATTTTGGTATGACGCGGCCAGGGGATCGAACCACAGACCTTCCGCTCTCCGGGCAGACGCTCTATCCACTACACCACGGAGGCGGTCTCAGGACAGACACTCCATCCACTACACCACGGAGGCGGTCTCCGGACATACACTCTATCCACTACACCACGGAGGCGGTCTCAGGGCAGACACTCTATCCACTACACCACGGAGGCGGTCTCCGGACATACACTCTATCCACTACACCACGGAGGCGGTCTCAGGGCAGACACTCCATCCACTACACCACGGAGGCGGTCTCCGGACATACACTCTATCCACTACACCACGGAGGCGGTCTCCAGACATACACTCCATCCACTACACCACGGAGGCGGTCTCCGGACAGACGCTCCATCCACTACACCACGGAGGCGGTCTCAGGGCAGACACTCCATCCACTACACCACGGAGGCGGTCTCCGGACATACACTCTATCCACTACACCACGGAGGCGGTCTCCAGACATACACTCCATCCACTACACCACGGAGGCGGTCTCCGGACAGACGCTCCATCCACTACACCACGGAATGTCAGCGTGATATGACACGGGCAGGGTTGCTACCGGCCAAACTTGTTTCCAAGAACCTCATACGTCTAAACACCGACCACAGCTGAAGTCGTATGACCAGGCTCTGCAACCTAGCTTCATGTCGTCATTAACACAAAGTGGTCGCGACTGGATTATTAACTGGTCGACAAGCCTGGGAAAGTGCTGACTGTGTGTAACACAACAAACAAATCATACCTAGCAATAGTGAATTTAAACCAGTGTTAGTCTTGGATTGTCGTATGTGCCTCAATATTGAACAACTAAATCTAACCTGGCTCAGTGAAGAAGTGGCTTACACACACACACACACACACACACACACACACACACACACACACACACACACACACACACACACACACACACACACACACACACACCTCTCCCCCAACACCGCCGCATCAGGAACCTGCATCATCAGCCCGAAACCATCGACATGGTGTTTGTCGGGGATACCGTCACCCAAACTCCTCATGACGTGTAAAGTAGCCAACGAAAGCCTATCGTTATGTACGCGATTTCTATTTTCGCCGAGTTGCATTTGAGGGTGTAAATTACACCGTTGTTTAGACAACGATGTGAAGTTGAGACTGGTGTTTCTTTTTCACCTCGCTCCTCGGGAAGTTGGGAAGAAATGAGATTGAATATAATCGGAAACTTTGACTTGTGATGTCAGGAGAAGAATTGAAATGACCCACGCGATAACCCACTTGCTGGTTGACTCATTTCCCATCCGGGTTCGGGGTAACAGGTTTCCCCCCTGCGTCTGGTGGCAGTAAATGACGACGTACAATGCGGATAAGTTCACTTCTCCATCGGCGTGCACATGTTTAAGAACTTGTTTGTGAGTCTGCAGCTCAATGAGGAGACGTTCGCGTCTGGAGATTGTTAAGAGTTGAAGTAAATGCACAAGTATAAACCTTTCCTTGCACAACTGCACGCATGGGTCATGACGTACTTGAAAATGAGGTTACCCTCCCATTGATTATGACGTACTTGTACAATGGGGTTCCCTTCTCATTGATTATGACGTACGTGTTAAATGAGGTTCCCTTCTCATTGATTATGACGTACTTGTACAATGAGGTTGCCTTCCCATTTATTATGACGTACTTGTACAATGAGGTTCCCTTCCCATTGATTATGACGTACTTGTACAATGAGGCTGCCTTCCCATTTATTATGACGTACTTGTACCATGAGGTTCCCTTCTCATTGATTATGACGTACTTGTACAATAAGGTTCCCTTATCATTGATTATGACGTACTTGTACAACAAGGTTCCCTTATCATTGATTATGACGTACTTGTACAATAAGGGTCCCTTCCCATTGATTATGACGTACTTGTACCATGAGGTTCCCTTATCATTGATTATGACGTACTTGTACAATGAGGTTCCCTTCCCATTGATTATGACGTAGATGTTCACTGAGGTTCCAGTTCGATAACACTATCGACTTAAGACGTATTGTCATCTACGTTCCTTTACAGTCAAATACAATCATGTCAGGTGATCTCAAAGAAACTTTCAAAACTTCACAATATGAAGAAAAAATATAACCATCTGTTTTTGGAATTTCCGCTGGAATGTTCAACATTGTGTTATCAAGATTCAGTGAAAGGATATGAATCCTTGTCCATATCCAAGTTATCCCTCAACACCTTCCACCACACTAAACTCCCCAACTACCAGCTTTGCTAGACTGGATGTAAAAACAACATCGATGAAAATTAAATATTTCGTCGCCCTTCTGAACATAATACGGTCAATATCTGCCAAATATTTTCGTATGTGACACAGTAATTTGCCAATCTTGATGTCAACTTATTGATAATGAATGTACCTTAAGAAGGTAATCGTTGCTCTATTGGTAAGGGATTACAGCGAGACAGTAGTGTAGCGACACAGCCGTCCTCCAGCACCACAACACTCAATGGGCAAAGATTAAGTCATTAGGATTAAATTGTTAGCGAGTTTCAGATTTGTCCCACTCCGTGTTTTGATACAAGAGTGGCACTCGACTTCTCGTGAACTTGTTGTCGTTTCGCTCGTCCGTGTATTCTTCCCTCATTCATCCTTCACCCATTGTTTTCTTCCATCAATCTGTTCAGTTGTTATGAACTGATTTCTTCCTTCTCTCATTCCTCACGACTTTTTCCTTTCCTGTATATCCATGGACACGTGCGAAGGCTGGTTATCAACACGTAACCATTCTGTCCTTTCTGTTTCCTTTCCTGTATATCCATGGACACGTGCGAAGGCTGGTTATCAACACGTAACCATTCTGTCCTTTCTGTTTCCTTTCCTGTATATCCATGGACACGTGCGAAGGCTGGTTATCAACACGTAACCATTCCGTCCTTCATGTTTCCTTCACGTCCCAGTCATTTATTCAGACGTGTATCACATTCATTCATCCATCTGCCTTTCGCATCATTCTCAGAAACCTTCTCAAATCACCCACCATTCTTTCTTTCAGAATTCGGGCTAAATTGTTTACAAGGAAGCGAGAGTGATCCATAGCTCATGTTGCGGTCTTCACAAGAAAACACTTTCTGTTTACGTGACCGTCGGTAGTCGACTGTGTAGGAGTATTTCAAGTTTATAATTCTGTATTTTGATAATATGCTGCTTTAAAGAATATATTATGATGTACTCTATCCACACGCTCTCTCCCAAATAGGAAAAACATTTAATATTCCTACAATCATTCATCCTCGGATAAATGTCGTTATTTCTGTGGGATGACCTTTAATAATCATATTTTTCTAACTGCTATCGATATATCAAATTAGAAAAGAATCTTCAAAATATAAACAATTTACGTAAAGTTAATATATTTGGGTATTGAGGTCCGTTTTGAGGGTGAAACGCAACACTTAGCAAGTTCGCATCAAATTGCTGTATGAACAAAAACTTCCCTTGGATCGAAATGGACCCAAAGTTTTTTTTTAAACTGGTACAATATATATAAAAATACACGTATTTAAAAACTTATATATATGCGCTTCTTGTACGTGAATACAATTTTACAATCCATGTTCTTATACTGTGTCTATAAATCAGTGTTGTCGTTAAATCAAACCCTGGTGAAATGTAGCTATGCGAGCTGAAAACGAAAATTTCATTTTAATCACGCCGCGATCTTGATTCAAGCAACAAGTTTCCCTAACCCATTTACAATTGTCAAGGCAGGACATCTATGCTGTCGAATTACTCGAGCGAGGCACGTTGCCCAACTCCTCGCCGGACAAATCCACAACGCAAACCGAAACAAAATCGCCCAAGGGTAAAAACCCCCTCGTGCTTGGGTCGCGCTGGCTCGTGCCTAGCACATGATTGACAGGTGATGTCACGTGGATGGGCTAAGCCCCGCCTCTCACACGTGGTTGACTTGCTTCCTGAAGTCCTACCTGGCCATCAGCCAATCAAGAGTCGCGTGTCTGTTGCATTTAAATTTCAATGCGATTACTTTTGTTGAACTTGCTACCTGTGGCTTAACAGGGTATAAATATGAGGCTTGTACTACAGGATTCACATACCTTGTGCAGCTACAGGTAAAACAGCTCGACTCTCAGTGCCTACCGTCAGAGTTTCGTGTCTCGCTACCTGTTGAGTTTAGCTGTGACAGCAACCATCTGTTGCATATAGTCGTACATATGAACTTTACTGTTAAGCTTTAACAGCGTCTCTGAGTGGTTGAGTGCGGCTCGCACCTTGTTTATCAACATGATGGAAACAGAACGAAGGCTGATGGGGGATGAGACTGTTTACACCGACATCCCCTACACAACGACGGAACTCTCGCCGTACTCCTCAACGTCAACCTACTCCAGCGACACGTCCCACAACAGCAGCTTCTACAACGAGTTCGACTGCTACCAAAATCCAGACCCAAACAGAATGTTCTATCCAGTTCATGAGAGAAGTGACATTGCAATGCATAATTTATACGCAGGGTTCACGCCCAGTGCTTCCACTGATATCTATCAACCAAACGCAGTGTGGCATCATCAACAGCAACAAGACGTTTCCCCGCCGTCACAGATGACCCCGGTGACGTCAGTTTTACCCTCCATGACTTTTTGTAGAACCCCAAGTCAAACGTCCCCAACGGAGATGAGTCCGAACGGAAAACCAAAACGAAAACGGATTCAAACGATGCCTCAGCGAAAAGCAGCCAATGTCCGCGAAAGGAAGAGGATGTTTCATCTAAATGAAGCTTTTGACAGTCTGAGACTGCGTCTCCCAGCGTTTAACTACGAGAAGCGTCTGTCCAGGATTGAAACCCTCCGACTTGCCATCACATACATCGGCTTCATGAAGGAAATCATGGACGGCAAAGACCCAAAAGACATTAAGCTAGAAAAGGAATTTGATATCAGCGACATGGAGAACTTTCAGATCCCTAGTGTGTCTGCTTCTAGTTCAAAAGAAGGGGAAACAGATTCAGAATAGACATGTATTCCTCGTTGGAGGAGCGGCAAGTGCAATTAACATTACCTTTGTAAATTTCAATTCAAGGTCAGTGCTGTTATAACTGTGAGTGACACCTCGTGGTTTGTATTTCATGCTATTTGTGACGTTTTGCATCTGAAAAAAACACGCGGTCTTCCACACAGCGATCTTCCATTTGATTGGCTGCCACTGTTTGATTGACGTTTTGCCTGTCACGTGTGCATTGTTGTTCACCATACCATATTTGCTAGCTCGGGTTCTTGTGTTTGGTAGTACTGCTGTACAACCGCCCATCACGTTAGCTTCACGGGGAAAGTGGAAATGGCCAGTTTTAAAATCGTTCTTAAGTCAATATTTGACTTTGGAACAACCGTTGTTTACGTTCAACACTAACGTCTAGCAATAATAAATTCCAGTTCAAAGTCAATTTATTGAACATGTTTTAGTAATTTGACCCCTAAAATTTACGTTTCACTTTTTTTTCCAAATTTACTGCTCTGAGATTGAGGTCGCTGTTCTCAATTCGTTTTATAATCTTTTGAAGTTTTGAACGGCCACTTGAGAAATCCGGAATTTTTAATCGCCGTACTTAAGCAGCACTCGTGGTGGTTTATTGAGCCTCGGGCGATTCTGGTTGTCTAATAGCCATCCAAAGTAAATCATGTGTTTAATGTTGGACAAACAAAAACTTTCCGTATGTTCCCGATTTTAAGCCACCCCCCAGAGTGCAATATGATACAGTTTGGTTAAGGTGTCGACAACAAGCTGGACTTGATTTATTTCTATTTTTGTACTGTTTTATGAAAAGTCATTTATTACCCGTCTGAAGACCATGATAGTATTTAATCATTCATATTGAGCGTTGCTAGTGTCCATGTCTTCAGGACATTCGCCAATCCATTGTTATGTTCATTTTTGAATTGTAAATAAACTTTTTTATTACATAATTTATCTTGTTTGTTTTCATATGTGATGTCATGCATTAGGATTATTTCAAATGTTCATCCTCCCATATCAAGCTGAGGCGCCATGGTGTAACTGAAATAATGTTCAAAGCGGCGTTAAATAGAACTCACTCACTCAGAGTTCAAATCGCTGCAAATGTGCTGCAACATTGCAGGCGACGTAAAACGTCACTCACTCACTCACTCACTCACTCACTCACTCACTCACTCACTCACTCACTCACACACTCACTCACTCACTCACCCATTCACTTACTCACTCACTCACTCACCCAGCCACTCACCCACTCACTCACCCACTCACTCACTCACTCACTCAGGCAAAGATCGACCATGAACACTGTAAGATGAAAGGAGAAAGCTCTGGATGTCTTATACATACATTTCATCAAATATTTCACAAATATACACAATTGCTGTACGCCTGGTCTGAGCTTTGCAGCAAGCCGACGACTATATGCATAAATTAACGACATAAACTACGCAAGCTAATCTCTCCAGTTCAGCAGCTCCCCACACGAGCGACACATATCTGCTTGTTCACATTGTGTAGTGTTTCACGTACAGATAGTCACTGACACATGTATCGCGTTACCCAGGACACACTTGGTTGTTGTTAGATGTAAGGGATTTGTGAACACTGTCCACTGACCGCCTACAAGCGTATTCTGGGAACTTTATCACATGCAACATCTATTCTTGCTTTTATACTGTATACATATAAATCTGTCAGTTTCGTTTTTATCACATTTCACATTTTCACACCCACACATCAAACTACGCCAAATACTAACGTGTGATTTTTGCCTTTGTATCGTTTGTAATAAAATAGAAGGGGAATGCTCCTTGATTGTTGAAAGAAAATACATAGCTGCATCTAAAAGCACTAAACCATGTACATTGTATGGGCTTGTTCTCTTTGCTTTGTGGATTCAATGGAGTAAGTTCTCTTCTTTTGAAAAAAACAGCCAACATATGCACTTAAACGCTGCGAGAGACGTTTCAATTGAAATAAAAAAACTTCTCGGGTCAAAGGGGCACAAAAGCCACACGGATGGTCTGAGAGGGGGAGTGGAGGGCTTAAATTTCATTGCTACGTTCTGTTGAAATATGTTGGCTTGCAACGCATCGGACTCCAGACAGTGTCAAAAAGAGGCTATAACTGCTCATTTACATAAGCCCCCTCGCCGGTTAAGTGTAAAAGTAGTCTCGTCATTGAAAGCGAATTAGGAACGCTTTTTGTTGTTGTGTAAGTTTGTATGGCTGCCCTGGGCGCCCTGATTTTAGGGGGTTGTGCTCTTATAAAGAAAAACGTCTACCCGCCAATAAAACCATATGAAGTAGGGATGAAATGGGCGGGCACGAAGAGTGGTGAAGCGGTGGCTCAAAGGTGGATGTTTTATGTGGAACGTTGTCCGGCGTTTGTCTTTGTAGATTGAGCACGTTTGGCTTCAAAGGTGTTATATAACCACCATGTTTGTATGTCCTTGCGACATCTTTCTCGAAAACCAGTAGAAAAAAATAATAAAATCATATTTTGTGATCAGAGTAGAAAGAGAGTTTTTAACGAAATCACAAAACTGTTTCCATTGTCCTTTCGGATTATTACGCATTTCTGATTTTATATCCCGTTGGGGTGTAATGAACTTGCGAGGTGACGCGAATACAAAGACGTAATTTGAACAGATTCGGGATTAAAAGGCACGACATCGTTCTTGTGACACGGTTACCAAGTTTTATGTCAGGTCTCGGGATTTTACGAGAGATTATTCATTTTGAAACTTAGCGATTTTTCGTCTTATTAGAATGTGCATAGAACTGCGGAAGCAAAGGCTAACACGCTTTGTAAAGTGCATAGACATAAAATTATATGAAGCGGTCACGCGCGTGAAGAAATACACCAGACTATTTGTAGATAGCTTTGTATAACAAGGGGCGGTGAATGTTAAGTGTTTGGTATATACAAGGACGGCGAATGTTGAGTGTTTGGTATATACAGGGACGGCGAATGTTGAGTGTTTGGTATATACAGGAACGGCTAATGTTGAGTGTTTGGTATATACAGGGACGGCGAATGTTGAGGTGTTTAGTATATACAAGGACAGTGAATGTTGGAGTGTTTGGTATATACAAGTGCAGTGAATGTTGAGTGTTTGGTATATACAGGGACAGTGAATGTTGGAGTGTTTGGAATATACAGGGACAGTGAATTTGGAGTGTTTGGTATATACAGGGACGGTGAATGTTGAATGTTTGGTATATACAGGCACGGTGAATGTTGAGTGTTTGGTATATACAAGGACGGTGAATGTTGAGTGCAGCATTAGGCTACGAACTCGGGAAGTCTTACGGTATAAGGATATATACCGAAACGTCGCCTTTACAGCATAAAAGAAGTTGTTATCCATAAATTGTGTCTACTTTGTCATCCTCAGCTTCTAGGTAATGCCTATCAAACAATTTAATGATGGTTGATCGTTGATGGTTGTGGGTGCATTGATGGGGCGTACGGGTGAATGGGTACAGGGATGTGATGTACGGGTGGATGGTAGTGTTAACTGGTGGGTACAGGGATGGGTTTACGAGTGGATGGTAGAGTTAACTGATAGGTACAGGGATGGATGTACGAGTGGATGGTAGAGTTAACTGATAGGTACAGGGGTGGATGTACGAGTGGATGGTTGAGTTAACTGATAGGTACAGGGATGGGATGTACGGGTGGATGGTAGAGTTAACTGATAGGTACAGGGATGGATGTACGAGTGGATGGTTGAGTTAACTGGTGGGTACAGGGATGGATGTACGGGTGGATGGTTGAGTTAACTGATAGGGACAGGGATGGATGTACGGGTGGATGGTAGAGTTAACTGATAGGTACAGGGATGTGATGTACGGGTGGATGGTTGAGTTAACTGATGGGTACAGGGATGTGATGTACGGGTGGATGGTAGAGTTAACTGGTGAGTACAGGGATGGATGTACGAGTGGATGGTAGAGTTAACTGATAGGTACAGGGATGGGATGTACGGGTGGATGGTAGAGTTAACTGGTGGGTACAGGGGTGGATGTACGGCAGGATGGTAGTGTTAACTGGTGGGTACAGGGATGGATGTACGAGTGGATGGTTGAGTTAACTGATAGGGACAGGGATGGATGTACGGGTGGATGGTAGAGTTAACTGATAGGTACAGGGATGTGATGTACGGGTGGATGGTTGAGTTAACTGATGGGTACAGGGATGTGATGTACGGGTGGATGGTAGAGTTAACTGATAGGTACAGGGATGGGATGTACGGGTGGATGGTTGAGTTAACTGGTGAGTACAGGGATGGATGTACGGGTGGATGGTAGAGTTAACTGATAGGTACAGGGATGTGATGTAAGGGTGGATGGTTGCAATAACTGATGGGTATAGGGAGGGATGTACGGGTGGATGGTTGAGTTAACTGATAGGTACAGGGATGTGATGTACAGGTGGATGGTTGAGTTAACTGATGGGTACAGGGATGTGATGTACGGGTGGATGGTTGGGTTAACTGATGGGTACAGGGATGGGATGTACGGATGGATGGTTAGGTTAACTGATAGGTACAGGGATGTGATGTACGGGTGGATGGTTGAGTTAACTGATGGGTACAGGGATGGGATGTACGGGTGGATGGTAGAGTTAACTGGTGAGTACAGGGATGGATGTACGGGTGGATGGTAGAGTTAACTGATAGGTACAGGGATGGATGTACGAGTGGATGGTTGAGTTAACTGGTAGGTACAGGGATGGATGTACGAGTGGATGGTTAGGCTAACTGATGGGTATAGGGATGGATGTACGAGTGGATGGTTGAGTTAACTGATAGGTACAGGGATGGATGTACGAGTGGATGGTTGAGTTAACTGGTAGGTACAGGGAGGGATGTACGGGTGGATGGTAGAGTTAACTGATAGGTACAGGGATGGATGTACGAGTGGATGGTAGAGTTAACTGATAGGTACAGGGATGGATGTACGAGTGGATGGTTGAGTTAACTGATAGGTACAGGGATGGGATGTACGGGTGGATGGTAGAGTTAACTGATAGGTGCAGGGATGGATGTACGAGTGGATGGTTGAGTTAACTGATAGGTACAGGGATGGATGTACGAGTGGATGGTTGAGTTAACTGATAGGTACAGGGATGGATGTACGAGTGGATGGTTGAGTTAACTGATAGGTACAGGGATGGATGTACGAGTGGATGGTTAGGTAAACTGATGGGTATAGGGATGTGATGTACGGGTGGATGGTAGAGTTAACTGGTGAGTACAGGGATGTGATGTACGGGTGGAAGGTTGAGTTAACTGGTGGGTACAGCGATGTGATGTACGGATGGATGGTTGAGTTAACTGGTAGGTACAGGGATGGGATGTACGGGTGGATGGTAGAGTTAACTGATAGGTACAGGGATGGACGTACGGGTGGATGGTTGAGTTAACTGATGGGTACAGGGATGGATGTACGGGTGGATGGTTGAGTTAACTGATAGGTACAGGGATGGACGTACGGGTGGATGGTTGAGTTAACTGATAGGTACAGGGATGGACGTACGGGTGGATGGTTGAGTTAACTGATGGGTACAGGGATGGATGTACGAGTGGATGGTTGAGTTAACTGGTAGGTACAGGGATGGATGTACGGGTGGATGGTTAGGTTAACTGATGGGTACAGGGATGGGATGTAAGGGTGGATGGTTGAGTTAACTGGTGAGTACAGGGATGTGATGTACGGGTGGATGGTAGAGTTAACTGGTGAGTACAGGGATGTGATGTACGGGTGGATGGTAGAGTTAACTGATGGGTACAGGGATGGATGTACGAGTGGATGGTTGAGTTAACTGATGGGTAAGATTTGAGATTACGGGTGGATGGTTGAGTTAGCTGGTAGGTATAGGGATGGATGTACGGGTGGATGGTTGAGTTAACTGATGGGTAAGATTTGAGATTACGGGTGGATGGTTGAGTTAACTGGTAGGTACAGGGATGGATGTACGGGTGGATGGTTAGGTTAACTGACTGGTACGGGGATGGATGTACGGGTGGATGTTGAGTTAAGTGATGGGTACAGGGATGGATGTAAGGGTGGATGGTTGAGTTAACTGATGGGTAAGATTTGAGATTACGGACGGATGGTTGAGTCAACTGGTGGGTACAGGGATGGATGTACGGGTGGATGGTTGGGTTAACTGATGGGTAAGATTTGAGATTGCGGGTGGGTACAGTGGTGGGTACAGTGATCGGGAAGCAAACTGATTGATCGAGCACATGAGCACATGAGCACATACTCTCAGTTTAAATCCTCAGCAAAATGGGAATAAATTTGTATGTCTGTTGCTCATAAAATATATTCACTTGAAACAGAATCAAGCGTCGCGACCCCACACGACGTGCACATCTTAGAGCCCTATGTGTTTTACTTTGATCCGGGTTAGACCAAATTACCCGGAACACAAAAAAAGTCAAATTAAGAAAACAAACGTTGAATAAAATGACAGTGCTATGTCAATACAAAAAGAATTAGCTTTTATTATAAGGAATAACTTGTCTCTCCAGTTGTGTTGTATCCCTGGCCCGGTTGGACGGGTCTTCCGCCTCTATACAGACACCTGATATCCATGGAAAATATTCTCAACGGAAATATCGTGAAAGTCGTCGAATGTTAAAAATGAACATGTTTTCTGAAGCCCACCAGGCGATGTGTCTCAATGACAAAGAAAAATATTCCCATAAAAGCTGTTATACGACTTGAGAAAGCCGTCGGACATTCTGATTTGTCGTGGAAGGTGAGGTATTTAGCGTTAGGTGAATCGTCATCACTGAGCAGACAAACAGAGCATTTATATAAACCTGGATCGAATAAACTGTGACTGGCTTTATCAAGATGTTGTTAGACATATGTCACCGCATGAAACCACGCCCTTTCTTCGCCTAGTTTGTTTGTTTGTTGTTTAACGCCGCACTTGGCAATATTCCATCTATATGACGGCAGTCTAGTGATTGACATCATGAGCATCGATCCACGCAACTGGGATACGATGACATGCATCAACCAAGTCAGCGAGCCTGACCACCCGATCCCGTCGGTCGCCTGTTGCGACGAGCATAGTCGCCTCTTATGGCAAGCATAGTCGCCTCTTATGGCAAGCATGGGTTGCTGAAGACCTATTCTAACCCGGATATTCACGGGTCTTGAGCCTAGTAGACCGCTGGATCAGCATCATTGTTTTGACGTTTCGATTGGTAAACTATTGATTCCATACCGCTGGGACCGTCACGTGACCTTGCCCACTGTGATCTCCAAGGTCGTTTGACTATTTCACAGTTCTAGTTCGTTATATTTGTCATTTCTGTTGTGGGGCGTTGGGATAGCCTAGTAGTTAAAGCGTTCGCTCGTCACGCCGAAGACCCGGGTTCGATTTCCGACAATGGTACAATGTGTGAAGCCCATTTTTGGTGTGATATTGCTGGAATATTGCTAAAAGCGGCGTAAAGCCATACTCAATCACTCATTCCTGTTGAATGAACATGACTATATGTAACAAGGCTCTGGACAAAACATCGCATTACACAGTGTATTCAGTAAACAGTCATTCTTGACTTATCTGGGCCGCGTGTACCCAAAACAAAATTCAAAACTCGACATTTGGCATGCACCCGATATTTTTTGTCTTCTACCCAGTATACCCCGGCATACCCAAGGAACGCCACTGACGGGGCGAACACTTCCCGCATCATAAAACGAGAGAATGAAATTACTACAAAACGCACTGTTATCGCATTCCAAAACCAAGCTACGACGTTTCCCGGGTAACACTAAATTTCGAATCGGCGGGCCCCGGACCTCTATTACGGAAAGGTCGGGTGAAAATTAGCCTCGTGTTATTGCTCTTTTAAAGGAACGGCATGTCGTCTGGGGTATTTAAACGAAGTCCCCCCGCCCCTGAAGTTGAAGCACAGTTGTGGTGATACTCAAGCAATTTTCGTCGGAATCAGCACAATCGCTAATGATTCTTGCGCAAATCTCTGTCCGCAGTGAACTCCGTCTTTTGTATCAACACCGTCGCCCCAGACACCTCGCTTGGGGACCGCTGTTATTTGTAGGGAAAAGACGTTAAGCATCCCTTTTTCCACGGAAGCTGAGGACGTGATGGGTTCATTTCGCTCTGACAAATTTGCCGGTAACGGCGGGGTATGCCTTTACTACATTATAAAAGGAGGCCGGGGTGTATTGATGGCGCATATTATCCTATAGCTTACGATGTAAATCAATTTGCCGCCACCGCTGTTTCTCTGCACGTACACAAATGTAGAGTTTAAATCTACACGCAGTTCGTAGCAACAAAGAACTGTGCGACTTTTCATGTTATGAATTTTCATTGAGGCACTTACGCAAAAAGATCAATGGAACAGATAGGTTGGCTGACGCAGCGCTTAAATACTTTTTTTTATCTTTATCGGAAGTTTTTATTGAGTGACAAGAACATGTAACATGCGTTGTCGCCATTAAAGCAGCTCAAATATAAGGGAATTTAATGAAGGCCCAACATCTTCTCTAGGCTACCAATGTCCAATCGTTATATAAAACAAGACATTTAAAAAGGAAAGCTCACCTCGTTGCCGAATTTGGTTCACCTGCCCAAATCACGTCAGAACGGGATTTGCTTGAGATTTGAATCTGAGTTGGTTGACATCATTATTTTTAGATTACACGTTCTAGTAATTGGAAACACGCCTTTTGGCTTTCTCCGTGTACCACTAGATCATCTACCTCCTTGTTTCTTTTCTGTACCCTTTTTAAATGTATATGCGGGTCTGCTCACAGGAGCACAGTATACTTGGGTGTCACTTTGTCAAATTAGTAATCTGGTTGCGGGTTCATTTTATTTATTCAATGACAAGAAATTCGATAGTTTGTAAAAAGTGAAAATAATAGACACAATGATGTCAGAGCAACAGAAAGTACACATTTTCAATTTTCAGTTTTGATTGTGCAAGATGGTTTCGTTCTAACGTCGCCGCAATTCAATAAATTTTAATTTGGCTTTATTTTCATGGGTGACTACTCCCAATATCACCGACCCCCCTCCCCCAACCCCCCCGGCTAGGCCGATGGCAGAATAATACACTCCCGTCACGTGAACCGCTAACGGATAACCCGCATTACTAACGCCGAGCACGACCCCAACGTACATCTACCCCTGTTTGAATTCCATGGAATGCCTAAAATTTAAAAATGTAGATCGCGTCGGTTATTTCAGAAGCGAAAAATGACTTCTACAGAACAATACAAATTTTAAACTTGCCCTTTATATGTACCGTTATATTGAATCTGCATCATTTAAAGATCAAAAGTTTTGATTATTTACCGAATATTATGTTTTTCGACATGTGATTTAGTCCCTAGGCTCCCAATTGAGCCGCTTCAAATGCTGGGCAGTAGGCATGAACGCCAATTGAAGAAATATGTGCGCGAGAAGTTATTCCGGCGCAGCTGTTTTTCCTTCGCCAAATGTTTATTAATCATTTCATGTATGCATAAACTGTGAACATTTAAAGGCTTATTTGCATCAATGGATGAACAGTTTTCCATAGCGTTTGATGTGAGTCCAATGATTACTGTAGCGAAGTCAGAAATCCACTGTGTTAGATTGCACTGCACCAGCCACAAGGTCACGAGAGAAACACACCTGCAAAACGTTAAGCGCCGCTTACTATGTTATGTTTTATGACACGAGAATTCATTAACGAGAATTAAGAATATATGTGATCTAAGAAAAGAAGGGATGGTGTTCGTGTGTTACCGAGGTGTATAACCGGAGGAGACGAGAGTTGTTGATGACGTCATACCTGACACTGTTTTACTGGGGGACACGTGGGATGAACCAACGTTATGTGGGGTGAAGGTCACTCAAGTCCAAGACCCCGGAGAATCGGCGAAACCATCAGGAATGGTACCGACAAAGCAAGGATCATTATCAGGCCGACACTTGGATTCCAGCCTACAATCCTCGGATCTCTCTACGACTAGGGGGACGGAACTCTACATCACGATATACTACACCTACATCACGACATACTACAACTACATCACGACATACTACACCTACATCACGACATACTACACCTACATCACGATATACTACACCAACATCACGACATACTACAACTACATCACGATATACTACACCTACATCACGACATACTACAACTACATCACGACATACTACACCTACATCACGACATACTACACCTGCATCACGACATACTACACCTGCATCACGACATACTACACCTACATCACGACACACTACACCTACATCCCTACCACTTCTGGACGATGACCCTATACTTAAGACAGGCATTGAAACATACGAACTAAGACGACTGAAACAAACCTTTAAAATGAGAAAATCATTAGGGCCGGACCAAATCACAAATGAACATATCTATTTCGCTGTTTGCCCCTAAAACACATAATCTACCTGTTTAATATGATTATACGAACACGCTACAGCCCCTAACTGTTGCGATCTGGAACAATTATTCCAATACATAAAGGAAACAATAAGGACAGATCAGATCCTGCAAATTACAGAGCTATCACTCTGACGTCCGTGGTTGGAAAACTGTTCGAAAAGATCTTATTAGAGAGAATTGAGAGGTCTATCAAATATATGGAGCCCGACTTCCCACATAGATTACAATATGGCTTCAGACGAGAACATGGTGCAAACGTAGCTACCTATATACTCAAAGAAGTCATATCTTTCTACACGGAAAGATCTTCCAATGTGTACACTGTGTTTCTTGATAATGAGAAAGCCTTTGATCGCATCTGGCACAACGGACTACTCCTGAAACTATTCATCCTCGGTGTGCAAGGGAAAGCCTGGCATATTATACGGCAGTCGTATCACGAATCTACTGCATGTGTCAGATATGCCGGCGAGACAAGTCGCCCGTTCCCAATCGGACAAGGTGTAGGACAAGGAGGTGTCTTATCCACCTGGATGTTCCTTGTGTATATTAACGAGCTTACAATCCTCCTTGATCATTTGAAACAAGGTGTTATGCTTGGACGTGATCATTTCCCAGTTGTCCTACTCGCAGATGACACAACCCTCATAGGCGCAACAAGTAGTGGCCTATGCATGTCCTTACAGACTGCTTTCAATATGCCTCAATATGCTTTCCAATGGAGACTGACATATAATGTAAGCAAAAGCTGTGTCCTGGTGTTTAAAGGTGGAAACAAAATCAACCAGCCATGTTCTTTTAGACTAGGTAACCATATACTGGAAATGAAATCGAACACAATATATGCAGGTTCCGATCCATTATCAATACTTATTTAGAATCCGAAAGGACCAGGAGAGCTTGTGCTAAGTCGAGAAAGAATTTGAATTCGCTGAGAGATATTGGATTAAGAGCAGGTGGTCTGAACCCAGTCTGCTGTATGAACATATGGCGTAAAGTAATAATTCCAGGTGCCTTGAACTGTGGTCAAATATGTCCAAGACAGAACACAATGAAATTGATAAACTACTTTGCACGTAATGTACAACATTTTCATGTAAGATCTCCGACCGTTGCAACTATTCCGACGCTGGGATTGTGGACTATTGACATCTGTGATTGGGAGGACGTGTAGAAGCAACCACAGATATGCCCCGAAAAAGGTGTTCTATTTCAAGTGTGCTCAATACATAACAGGCAGTGACAAAAGTAAGTCTGTAACACATGATCTACTCAATGTGGCAAAGAAGTATGAATTATGGACCACAATAGTTCACTTTATGAAAACTAACCGGTTTCCATCGAAGGGTGTGTTTTTCAAAACCGTACAGACTAAAATAACAAAACATGAAACTGCTCATTGGCGCACATGTCTGCGAGATCACTCTGAATTGAACAGATTTAGTAAAATTCACAGTAAGCTTGTACCTCATAGACTGTGGAATATGTGTATTCTGTACAATATACCAACTAGACCTATGTATGCACTTGTGAAGCTAGGAACACTACCAATAACACCTGGACAGTGTCTAATGTGTGATGACGAGTGCAATAACATAATAAAGCACCAACTGCTATGTTGTAAGGCTTTAGCTAAGGCAAGGAACACCCTCTATGAGCATCTATTCGACACTTTAAACCTCGAGCAATACATGTGTATTGAGGGCTGTGCGGATGACGAAGTACAACTTGTGACTAGGTGGTATGACCCCTATTGTAAAGGATATGAGCCTTGACAGCTGGGCTGAATTCATATCTTCTGTATCACGAGATGTAAGCTCCTTGAACCTGCGATCAATGATCTATCCATAGACTGTATATCTCATATCAGGACCAAGACATGTACATATTCAGTACTGCCAATTTCTCTGCATAATGTTCTTGTAAATATGTTGTAAAGCACGATTCCAAATGTATATCACTCTCCGAAATTAATGGAGGAAATAAAGATCATTCACCATTCATAAAGACCATTCATTCATAAAGACCATTCATTCATTCATCACGACATACTACACCTGCATCACGACATACTACACCTACATCACGACATACTACACCTGCATCACGACATACTACACCTACATAACGACATCACGACATACAACAGAGGTTGATAGCAAGAGCAACGATGCGACAGATCGGGGACGATGAGCAATCATCAAGACATTAAACCCACTATCGGTTCTCGTGTTGGGTAAAGGAGACCTACTCTACTCTGAAAATCTCAACGGGAACGGTTGACGAAGACACGACTCCTGAATCTAAAATTCAATATTTCATTTTTGAATTTTAAACACGTGCGTGTGCACCTTGCCTTGATAAGAGTTAATCGATGTTATTTCAACGGTACAAATCGGAAATTAAACACTAACCACACTAAGTCTGCTTTACCCCCATATGCATGTATTCTCTGTGTGTAGGAGATCACATGTGGAGACGAATATATTGGGGCAACTTCACGCCCCCTAGCCATCAGAATAAAAGAACACAAGACTCCTGTTGTCAAATTTGACACGAAATCTACTCTTTCGGAAAGCCTCACAATATTTCAAGTCAACAAACAAAAATCTCCATACCAACATAAAAACACTGAAAAAAGAGGAAACCACATCATCGATCTACCCAGCCATACTCTACTGTTCTCGAACGCCATCATTAACCGCAAATGGACATCTTCATCGCCTTCTTGTTATAGTGTCAGTTTTTTGTTGTCATAACACCGTTATTCTATTCAATTGTCTTCCATTAACCCCATTGGCTTCCCCGCTAAATTGTTATATTGTTATCTTTGTTCAGTAATACCATATCAACATGTATGTATATATTAACGAAATACGCTTTGTTAATATTCACCTGATGAAAAGGCGAGAAGTAGCCCCGAAACGCCGTTGCAAGGAATAAAGAAATTTGTTTTCGATGAACAAAGTATGATCTATTCACAGTGTATGCTGTCAGGGACAATATTCAATTCGTTTGAAAATGACCTTCAAGTTACTTCATAAACTTTCTCGGATAAACGAGCGAATTTGAAAAAAAACCCCGGGAATTTTCTGATAGAAGAAAGTGTAAACATTAAATGCATTCGGTCCATTTAATTTCAAATTCGGTCCATTGAATTTCAAAAGAGCATAACATACTACAAATACCCGTCAAACGTACACACCGGGTAATGGGTTGTCCATAGTTCACTACATATAGGACGAAGAGCGTCTTTTTGGTGTCAGATGTGCGAAAGATATAAAACTTAAAAGCCGGATCAAGCCATAAATTTTACGACAAAGTCAAACTTGGGTATTGCAGTTACTAGCGTGTGCACGTTTACGCTCACAGGGAGTAATCTCTTGTAGGAGATAATCATACATGAGATCCCTACCAGTCACACTTCCACAGCATTCATTCGTGAAAGGAATCGTCGTACAGACACCGCACGACGAACATAAATTTATGTCGTGTCATAAACTGATATCAGAAGCTCGCCTTCGTTCATCAGGATATGGCAACTCATTTGACATGGTGTCTCGTGATCAACGAGCGCGTGAACTGCACGAGCTGCACGAGCCATGGGGCATGACGGAGAATAAAGAGCTACAATTCGCCTCCTCACTTATAACAAAGGCTAAGACTGACCCAATATGTCATGGCTACTGCGTCGGGTATCACACAATCGGACAAAGAAAATGCGATGGCGTAGAATGCCCGCTCTGTTCCCTTGCAAATAAAGTGCACGGCTAATGAGAGAATAATGCCTTGCCTTCGCCTAGACTCACGAATGCCTTCCCCAACTTTTGTGCAGCTAGGAGTTCGTCAAGGACGCCTTCTACCTCCGTGTCTTTTAATACAAAATCTATCCGCACCATCCCAAAGCCCACTAATCCCTTAATCGCTGGCCGTTGATCAGACCAGGCGAGCTTAAAATGAATATTGATGCATTAAGTCTTGTGAAACCGTATGACAGTTCGTCCATTTTGACATGGGAGTTCTGTACAATAGATAGCTACACCTTCGTGATAGATTGGATCTGTCTTGGGCTACATACACAAGTAATCCTGCTGTTTGGTGTCATTTGGTGGCACGTGAGAGCTGTTCAGTACACTTGTAGACATATAGTGACAGGACGATGTGCAGGAACTAGACAGACAGTGACAGGATGAATAAGGTAGACACAATTTTATAAATAACAACTTCTTTAATTCTGTGAAAAGCGACGTTTCGGTATAGATCCTTATACCGTTGTCAAGCAAGACTGAATAAGGGACATAGTACATAATATATAGTAGGTGGATGATTAACAGCAACAAATATTGCATACATGAGTGGGATAACATTGGTAGGTGTTGACAACAAAGGGATAATACTGTCACGACACGATGGACAGAGAACACATAGCTGGAAGCCAATAGGGACATGAAGCCAATATACAGGATAAGTGATTATTGCTTGATGAGTGAATTTGACAGGATGCATGTGTAATCTTCGGGACGATGTGCAGGAACTAGACTGATTATTTCGGGCATTTGTTGAGCACAGAAACACTGACCTCCTTACAAAATATACTAATCAACTCAATGAACTACCACAATAAATAAAAGAAGTCAAGTAAGAATAACATATCGGTGTATTATGGAAATTATCGTGTGTATTCTGATGTTATCATTGTTAGGTTGAACATACACACACCAGTAGTGGTAGTAGTGGTATAGTGGTAGCAGTAGCAGTTGAAGTAGTAGTACCTTAGCTGTGTGTATGATGTTGATTAACGGTTTGCTCAAATTATGTGTGTGTGTGTGGGGGGGGGGGGGGGGGGGGGGGGGCTGGGTTGACAGGTTAAGATGTTCACCACTATGTTTAACACGATCCACACATAAATACGCGTCCATGATCACAACAGAATAACATTCAAGATTCGAACCCAGATGCTGTATTCCACTACAAGTAGCAACTTGTTGACATGTGTACCGATTTTTCCATTCAGACTTCAATCTCATTTTCCAGTCAAGTTTTTTTAAGACACACGAGACGAACATAATCCAAGTTTCTGCTGATGACATAAAACGGACATTTAGAAGAACAAACCGTGGCTTTCGGCTTCCGTGCAAGTTCCACGCTCCTTGAGGCGTGACAATGTTTAACTTTTTCTGTTTTGAAAAAACACCCTCAACACTCAACCCAAGACAGACCGAGGCGAATAGTCGTGACTGCTGAAAAGGCCGTATCAGTCAACAGTTGTCAGCAGAACAGCGCTATGCTTTTCACAGATATTTCAAGCTTCTTTTTAAGGGTACTTCTTTAACTTTCAAAGCTCCAACCGGCTATGACTTTGGGGCAAATGGCAGCGATAACTGGTGCTGCCACTTAGGTGTTTTTTCTATAATTTAGCACGTGCGATTGAGGGACATAAACGCACACGAAACGTTCTTTAGACCTCAGCGTTGACGGACAGAAGCCACACGCTGTGCCCGTTATCTCGACTCTCGGGGAAGCTTAAGAATTGAAAAACCCCAGGAGCGCGTGCATATATTTGCGCGTAAAGAAAATCCGCCCTTCGCTCACGTGCCGTTATATATCAGTTCACAATGCGCGCGTGCTTCTTATGAAACCAAAGAAATTCGGCTGACGAGCAACGCAGAGGACTGTAAAAGTCGGTTCTGGAAAAAACTCAATAGCTTCGTTGGCAGTGTGTAAGGATCCGAATTTATGACGGGAGAAAATCATTAAAAAAATGTTATGATATGATGACCTTTGTATCGCGTGTGTCATATCAGTATAAAAAGTCCACCGCACCTTTGAAGTTTTTTGATGCACGTGCAAACTGGACTTCGAGAGCCCCAAATTGTTGCCAAGGTACAAGGAACGTTTGATTAACGTTTATGCCCTTTTCGACGAATCATATTAATCACATTCATAAACAAAAGATCGCTCCATTTAGTGCAATAACATCGACATGCTGTTTCTGGTGATTGTATTACGAAGTCTACATGAAGGAACGAACTGTATTATCAGTGCGAGTAAGCGCATTGGACAATAAATATAAAAAATAAGTGATTATCATATAACTCAAAACGTCAACGTCAACGTCAACGTCAACGCCAGGAAGTAATCTTGAATATTTGACGAAACCAATTCCATTTGGCGTACAAGCAAAAACAGTGATGTGAGTGAGTGTGGTTTTACGCCGCTTTTAGCAATATTCCAGCAATATCACGGCGGGGGACACCAGAAATGGGCTTCACACATTGTACCCATGTCGGGAATCGAACCCGGGTCTTCAGCGTGACGAGCGAACGCTTTGACCACTAGTCTACCCGACCGCCCCCGATGTAAATTACATGAATGTATCACCGAAATTCAGTGATAACAACGGGTGTTTGCGAAAAAGTTGACGTTTTTTTGCGTTGGTGTTCCGTATCTATACTCTCACCAAACAAAAGGCGAGGTGAGGTGAAATTGGGTTTAACGTCGCGTCCATAATTATTGCACTTATATAGCGACGTACATGTACGTGTGTGTTTGTGTGTCTGCTTGTACTAGTCCGGACTGATGCCGATATATAGTGCTAGCTCACTGAGATACCATGCCGCAGTTTAACATGAATACCCAGCTCAGACACAGTATACTGACTCCGAGCCGACCAGTCCTTGTTTTAGCCACTTAATGCCGAGTGCCAGACAGGGTTACAACAAGTACCATCTTTTAACGTCTTTTGGTATGACGCGGCCGGGGATCGAACCCCGGACCTTCCGCTCTCCGGGCGGACGCTCTACCACTAGACCACGGAGGCGGTCTCACCAAAGAAAACCCCGCAAAGGTTATATGAATAGAGACAAGTTCAATTATTTTTCAGAAATGGTGTTAGACTGTCGCGGGAACTGCAACTGCAGGTAGAGTACCTGGTTTCTGAAGAGTGTCTGCATGACGAGCTAACCCCTTAACCACTTGGCTAGCCCACCGCTCCTTGCATAACTCCGATTATTTACATTCATCTGTGATGGTGCTGAATTAGTCATTAATGCGGCATAAAACAACATGCTCTCACTGACTCGTGTTGTTCATGCTGTTGGTAACTGGTTCATCTGCGATGTCGATATTACAGCCGACATTGTCATATCTGCAAACCCCGCTTTATTCAACAGTAAATCAAACAAAATATTGCCCCGTGCTTCTATACTAGCCTAGTGTTAACAGCGTTAAATCGTCACGCCGAAGGCCCGGGGTTCGATTCCTCACATGAGTAAATTGTGTGAAGCCCAATTCTGGTGTCCCCCGTCGTGATATTACTGGACTATTGCTTAAAGCGGCGTAACACCACAATCACTCAGTCACCTACATACCAATGTACCACGATCACATCAGTTTGCAAACCAAATTTCATTGAGCTGCGATTACACCTAAAAGGCGCACACATTGAAAAGTACATAAATCATTATCATTCGCCGTCAACGATAAAGCAACAGTCAAATATAACATATATCGGAAAACCTAATCTTTAACGACGCTTTGACATTAAGCCGGGAAACACATATTCAACGTATTTAACCACCAAACACAGGTCGATCGATACCCTGGTAATGAATTTCCACCATCCTCTGTACACTGTTGCTTATATCAGCATAATCATTGGCAACAGCTGGCGTGATGAACAATGTCACGCGGACATGAAATGAACAACCTACCAACAACTACATCAAGGATGAAACTAGCCGGCGAACTGAACAAACGGGCAATTAACATACGGAGTCTGCTGTATATAAACACCCGAGCTGATGGCCAGCATGGCATTTATTCTTTGTTCGTCTAATTAATAACGGTTGTTATCATAGGGTTAAGTGGAACCTTAATGGCTGAGGAGTTGGCTCCACAATGCGACCTTAGTGCTAAGCTTTCGTATACTAATGGACAACCGTAGTAGGTACGACCGTCTTAGCACTAAGACCGCGTTTTGGGACGGGTTCGACCCCTACCCCCAAGTTTCAGTTTCCATAAGCGGTATTCATATATTCATCCTTCCATCCCTTCTTCCATCCATCCATCACCTTTTGAAATGAGCATTTGGGCTGTGTTGACTGTCAAGACTGAAGAGAACATGCAGCAGGTTATAAGATATACGTCCATTACAAAGTCGGTCATTCATTCATTCATTCATTCATTCATTCATTCACCATCCTCCTCATCTATCCACAAATTAAAATGCACCAATCGCATCCAGCAACCTCCAACCATTCCTTTTGTTTACTTCGTTCATTCGTCCATTCACCTGTTCACCATTTACCATCGTCCCATCCATCAATCTGTCTGACCGCTGTCCATACATAATCCATACACCAACCTACTCGTTCTACTTCTAATCCAAAGTCGGACCAGTTCGTGTCATTTTTAAAATGACCCAAAGAGACATATTCACAATTACAGTTTACACCACAAGAACAAATCTAATTTAACAGCACCTTGCAATTAGAAAACAAGGGATAATGTTTACTCATAAACAAGGAGCCATATCGTTTATGCGAACCGTCAAGTAATTCCGCTGTTTCGTTTTATTAAACCAACGCAAGATGACTTTTCTAACAGTGCACGAATCCGAGCCAGCTTGAAAGGTATAGTATTTGTTTGCTCAATAAATACACTGTGGACCTGTGGCTTTGATACTGACGGAACGACCCATGCCAGTCTAATAGGGACCGCAAGGGAAAGTCGCATTGGTTCGGAACCAACTCTTCCAAAAGATTCTGTTACTCAGTCTTACATCGAAATTTCTGTGTATACAAAAGATGAGGTGCAAGCCATTGAAATATGGTCGCTAATCTTTTTGACTAAACATGGGGGAATGAAAGGCAGCCATCTTGCGCCGTGACGCCAACCCGCGGAGACGTGCTCACACAAATAGAAACTTTCTCTGTGCCCCTGTGTTAATTATCAAATTTCGAAAGAGTTGGGCAGTTGTCTGAGTTCGATTTATTGTCATTCCAGGTTTTAGAGGTTCAGGTCATGGCACGTGCAGTCTCGTTTTAGTGTCACCCACGCGCCATGTTCCCGGTAGCACGAGACTTGCCGGTATGAAAAATGGTGCAAAAAGGCTTTTTGATAATGTTTTCACACCTCGAATGAAATGACAAACGCGTCTTATTATTCGGGTCACGTTTATTATAAATGCACTCTATCAAGCATATTTTGGTCTGATTTTTCCCTCCCTTGTTCACTATCTGGGGTACGTTCGTGTATGAGGTACCACTGATGACATCAAGGGCCCGACCGCATCCGGGCTGTTGAAATATACACCCTTCTGGTTTAGAAGTCGTGAACTGGAAAACAATACGATACCATCTGCAAATGATAACGAAAACAGCTGAGTTGTATCAGGATGTAACTGAAACCCATGTGCAGCTACGTAGCTTAGTCATTTATGGAAAAAGGTAACACAAAAAAACCTTAATATATAAAATACTGAAATATATGTGGATTGGTAAATATATGGATCAATATGTCATGATATGGTTGGGTAGATGGATGGATGGATGGATATACACACACGTACGCACGAATGCACACACACACGCAGGCACGCACACACACACGCACACGCACGCACGCACGCACGCACGCACGCACGCACACACACACACACGCACACATACATATAAACGATGGATGGGTGGTAACACACACACATACACACACGGGCACACACGCACACATACATTTAAAAGATGGATGGATACACACACATGCACACATACACACACACACACACGCCCGCACACGCACATATACATATACAAGATGGATGAATGGATAGATTCAAGTATATACATCGAATTGGCAGGTAGATGGAATCAGATAACAGATAAATAAGTAATTTTTATTTATGCTGCATTTTCATTTTACAGTTGCGCATATAACACATACAGTAATTGTATTTTAAGAAAAAAAGAGTACATGACAGCTTGACAAGTACCTGTTAAAATTTCCCATATCATTATTTACATTTGCCAATATTTTGTTGGTAAGAGGTACTGAGTAAGCTTCTATTGGAGTAATGACTAGTCATGGCTAGTAATGGCTAGTCATGGCTAGATGGATGGATTGAGCTAGGTAGGGTCAGTATCTGGTAGATAGATGGTAGGCTGAAGATCGATGCGTAATCGGCGGAAGGACCAGAGACAGAGGCAGAACACTTTGTTGCACGCTCCCAACAGCCACAGCTCACAAATACTCCTTTCAAAGGTTAACTGGACGTGCTTCATCGAGATATTATCTGATATTATTCGCGGATTATTTATGATCGCAAACGTGGTGAGGCATTTAAATCCCGCATACGTTGAAATAATCGAAACGGTCCACGTAGAAAAATTCAAGATGGCGCCAGTGTGCAACACGTGCTGCAATCGATCCCGTTATTATAAAGATGGCGCCGAATCAAGACTATTCCACATGAGAGTGTTATTCGGGAGGTGCTCTCATGTCACAGGTGTCACGTGTTGCCAACTATTGTATGGAAATCGATTGATTGTTGATATACATCTATACGGCGAGGCCCATTGGTTAATATACAGGGCTAGTTTGAAGTTGGAAGCAATTAAACACGAACATTGCGGCGGCATTGAAAACCCTGTAACGGTTCTCTGTTAATGGACTCAACCATGTCCACCTAATTATTTCTTACTGCTTGTAATAATACAGATAAATGGCGAAGGCCTCAATCAATTTATTTTCATTTTAATATACGTGATGTGTGATTGATAAAAAAAATGTGTGAATATTTTTAGGAATTATTTTTAGGCATGTTGCAACGACACGATGCAACAGTTATTCAAAGTATTGTGAAAACTGTTCTCGCGCAATTTTACTCAGAACGAAAAGCCGCAACTTAAAGTGCTCTTAAAAGGTTTACAGTTTGAAAAACAAGGTGATTTCTAAAATCGTTTACTATTTGGGGTACTCTACCACTACCCCTAAACCTGAAACTGACCCTGATACTGACTCTACACCTGATACTGACTCTACCCCTGATACAGACTCCAGCCTGATACTGACTCTACCCCTAATACGGACTCTACCCCTGATACTAACCCTACCCCTGATACTGACCCCACCCTGATACTGACTCTACCCCTGATACTCACTCTACCCCTGATACTGACTCTACCCCTGATACTGACTCTACCCCTGATACTGACTCCAGCCTGATACTGACCCTACCCCTGATGCTTACTCCACCCCTGATACTGACTCTACCCCTGATACTGACTCTACCCCTGATACAGACTCCAGCCTGATACTGACTCTACCCCTGATGCTTACTCCACCCCTGATACTGACTTTACCCCTGATACTGACTCTACCCCTGATACTGACTCTACCCCTGATACTGACTCTACCCCTGATACAGACTCCAGCCTGATACTGACTCTACCCCTAATACGGACTCTACCCCTGATACTAACCTTACCCCTGATACTGACCCCACCCTGATACTGACTCTACCTCTGATACTAACGCCACCCTGATACTGACTCTACCCCTGATGCTGAGTCTACTTCTGATACTGACTCTACCCCTGATACTGAGTCTACTTCTGATACTAACTCCACCCTGATACTGACTCCACCCTGATACTGACTCCACCCTGATACTGACTCTACCCCTGATACTGACTCCTCCCTCATACTGACTCCACCCTGATACTGACTCCACCCTGATACTGACTCCACCCTGATACTGACCCTACCCCTGATACTGACCCTACCCCTGATACTGACTCTACCCCTGATACTGACCCTAACCTGGATACTAACTCAACCACTGGTACTGACCCTACCCCTGATACTGACTTTACCCCTGATACTAACGCCACCCCTGAAACAGACTCTACCCCTGATACTGACTCTACCCCTGATACTGACTCTACCCCTGATACTGACTCTACCCCTGATACTGACTCTACACCTGATACTGACTCTTCACCTGATACAGACTCCGACCTGATACTGACTCTCCCCTGATACTGAGTCTACTTCTGATACTGACTCCACCCTGATACTGACTCCACCCCTGATACTGACCCTACCCTTGACACTGACTATACCCCTGATACAGACTCTACCCCTGATACTGACTCTACCCCTGATACAGACTCTATCCCTGACACTGACCCTGATACTGACTCTACCCCTGATACTGATTCTACCCCTGAAACAGACTCTACCCCTCATACTGACTCTACCCCTGATACTGACTCTACCCCTGATACTGACTCTACACCTGATACTGACTATACACCTGATACTGACTCCACCCTGATACTGACTCTACCTCTGATACTAACGCCACCCTGATACTGACTCTCCCCTGATACTGAGCCTACTTCTAATACTGACTCCACCCTGATACTGACTCCACCCCTGATACTGACTCTACACCTGATACTGACTATACACCTGATACTGACTCCACCCTGATACTGACTCTACCCCTGATACTAACGCCACCCTGATACTGACTCTCCCCTGATACTGAGCCTACTTCTAATACTGACTCCACCCTGATACTGACTCCACCCCTGATACTGACCCTACCCCTGATACTGACTCCACCCTGATACTGACTCCACCCCTGATACTGACTCCACACAGATACTGACTCCACCCCTGATACTGACTCTACCCCTGATACTGACTCTACCCCTGATACAGACTCTATCCCTGACACTGACCCTGATACTGACTCTACCCCTGATACAGACTCTATCCCTGACACTGACCCGGATACTGACCCTACCCCTGATACTGACTCTACCCCTGATACTGACTCCACCCCCTGATACTGACTCTACCCCTGATACTGACTCTACCCCTGATACAGATTCTATCCCTGACACTGACCCTGATACTGACTCTACCCCTGATACAGACTCTACCCCTGACACTGACCCTGATACTGACCCTAACCTGGATACTGACTCTACCCCTGATACTGATTCTACCCCTGAAACAGACTCTACCCCTGATACTGACTCTACCCCTGATACTGACTCTACCCCTGATACTGACCCTACCCCTGATACTGACTCCGGCCTGATACTGACTCTACCCCTGATACTGACTCTACCCCTGATACTGACCCTACCCCTGATACTGACTCTACCCCTGATACAGACTCTACCCCTGATACTGACTCTACCCCTGATACTGACCCTACCCCTGATACTGACTCCGGCCTGATACTGACTCTACCCCTGATACAGACTCTACCCCTGATACTGACTCTACCCCTGATACAGACTCTATCCCTGACACTGACACTGATACTGACTCTACCCCTGATACTGACTGTACCCCTGATACTGACTCTACCCCTGATAATGACTGTACCCCTGATACTGACTCTACCCCTGATACTGACTCTACCCCTGATACAGACTCTATCCCTGACACTGACCCTGATACTGACTCTACCCCTGATACTGACTGTACCCCTGATACTGACTCTACCCCTGATACTGACCCTACCCCTGATACTGACCCCACCCCTGATACTGACTTCACCCCTGATACTGACTCTACCCCTGATACTGACCCTACCCCTGACACTGACTCCACCCCTGATACTGACCCTACCCCTGATACTGACCCCCCCCCCCCCCCCTCATACTGACCCTACCCCTGATACTGACTCTACCCCTTCCTACTGACCCAACCCCCATACTGACCAATCCCCTGATACTGACCCAACCCCATACTGACTCCACCCCCGATACTGACCCCACCCTACCCCTGATACTTACCCCTAGCGTTATACTGACCCCACCCTACCCCTGATACTTACCCCTAGCGTTATACTGACCCCACCCTACCCCTGATACTTACCCCTAGCGTTATACTGACCCCACCCCTCATACTGACTCCACCCCTTATAACTCTTCTATTATGACAAATGACGGGCTTTCCTCCCACATCAAGCTGACACTCCGTGATATAACTGCAAAACTGTTAAAACACGTTAAAAAAACAAATCACTCACAACCCCTGCCGTTATATTATCTGCATTCATTGTTTAAATGTAGATTACAAACACACGCGTTAGATCTAAACTATAAAGGTATTACAGCAATCTGCTATGCCGTATCTGTGTATATACTTATAAGCGTTTTTACCAACTATATTTTACAGCTATATGTGATATTTTAGTGCTAATGTGTCAGGTAGACCTTAAAAGGCTTGGCTTTGTTTCTGAACACTTTTGTTGAAAAAATGAATTTTTGTATTTGACGCATCAGTGATACAATATCCGATATAATTCCCTATTTTGATTTGTACCACATATTTACGTACAGTAAACTACGTTTATAACGAACATGCTTATAACGAACTGACCGATATAACGAACTTATTTTGTAGTCCATGTCATTTGTTGTATATATGTTGTTACATGCTTATAACTAACTACGGTTATTACGAACTTAAATTAGTGGTCCCTTTGAGTTCGTTATAACCGTAGTTTACTGTATTTCAATTTACTTGCCTTTGCGTGTGTTTGAGATGGGTGATGGGGGAATGATCATTAGTATTTGTATACACCAACACCCCTTCATCCTGTTGACACAGTGTCAGACAACATCCTATTGTTGATTTCATTACAGTTGTTGGATTTCACAAGTGTAAATCCTACCACTGTAAAAACCCATTTTGTCGGCCACACACAATCTCCGGTAATTCCGGTCACCTTCACAGCGGTCAGCGTCCAAACACAAGCATATATATGCATCATACTCCGTTCAAACCCGACCCCCCTTCCCCGACACCCCCCCCTCGACAACAGTTCTCCGACCCCCAACGATCCGGACCCCTAATACTGTCTGTCCCATCAGGGTGCGACATTGACGGCATTAACTCCGTCAACAAACATCCGCCTGACCAGCAGAGGTCACTGACTGTCACAGACACGCGCAGTAAGCTAAATATGTATAATACCCGGATGTATCCGTTGTCCTGCATTGCGGGAGGAGAGGAGGTGGGGTTAGAAAATGACACGGGGGGTCGTCCAATTGTCTGGGTTGATGTACGACTTCTTGATGGTATGGAGTGAGCTTGGTTCACTATGTGACGGTACAGTAAACTACGGGTTATAACGAACTCAAAGGGACCACTAATTTTAGCTCGTTATAACCGTAGTTCGTTATAAGCATATATACAGCATAACTACAGCAAATAGTCGGGACAAAAAAGTAAGTTCGTTATATCCGTCAGTTCGTTATAAGCGTGTTCGTTATAAACGTAGTTTACTGTAATTAAAAAACACATACTCATGATCTACATGGAGTCGGAATTGATCAAAGGACTCTGCTTTTAGTAGACATTTTATATGATTATTGAAATGGGTTTTTTTTGTCAATTTTATTTATTTGCTGTTGTTCCGCGATAGATCTTTTTATCTGGATGTGGGAAGCTCCAAGACGCCTTCCCTTGTTTTATTGTGTTCGGGTTACGTGGGGCACCAAGTTTTTAAAGCGGCACGGGTTTAATTTACGTCACTCGGTGATGTGGATCAGTTTAAAAATATCGTGTTTGCTTCATAAGGTGAGATATTTGTATCGTTGACCACTTGCATGCACTGCATACTGCTGACAGCCAAGATAACGCTTGGGTCCACTCTGGGATTCGAACCCACGGTAAGAGGACCTTGGTATGTGACCCATTATGTGACAATGTTTTTTTGTGATTGATATATGCTATAAAGAGATCTTATAATACTTAAATGTGAGATCGAAGGGCGAAACTGTATATCCATGTGTTTTATTGTTTTGTTATCTCTTGTACCCCCATATAGTCCCCCACCCCCCGAATAACAACCCACCCACCCATCAACACCCCACCCCCCACCCCCGCCCCCCAAACACACACACATCCTCTCGATTGTGTTCGAATAACGGTCTCCCCGATTTCGTTCGAATAACGGCCTCCCCGATTTCGTTCGAATAACGGCCCTCCAATTTTCGTTCGAATAACGGCCTCCCCGATTTCGTTCGAATAACGGCCCCCAATTTTCGTTCGAATAACGGCCCCCAATTTTCGTTCGAATAACGGCCCCCAGATTTCGTTCGAATAACGGCCCCCAGATTTCGTTCGAATAACGGCCTCCACGATTTCGTTCGAATAACGGCCCTCCAATTTTCGTTCGAATAACGGCCTCCCAGATTTCGTTCGAATAACGGCCCTCCAATTTTCGTTCGAATAACGGCCCCCAATTTTCGTTCGAATAACGGCCCCCAATTTTCGTTCGAATAACGGCCCCCAGATTCCCCCCCCCCCCCCCCCCCCCCCCCCCCCCGGTTTCGTTCGAATGACGTGAGATGTGAGATCCGGCGTCTTCGACTTGGCAAAGATATTATTTGGTCAGCCTCGCCCCTTAACGCGCACATGTGGGAAGTGCACGTGGTGGCCACACCGTAGCGGCAATGACTTCGCTAAAATAAATTGGTAAGCAGCTCATGCGTGTTTGTGTTGGATGAAATACATTACCTGAACAAAATGACTTTGTCAGCAATGTACAGTTTCCATATCTGACAAAATAGATTAAATTAAATGATTAACTTGAAAGGGAAATGTAGTTCCAGTATCGTCGGAAAAGTCACGGGCCATGAACTATGTACTAACTGCTATAGGGGCTGGGTTCCGAAAACAGCGCCCTCTATGTCTCCAGCGGGATAAGCCAGTTTCGTGGTCTCCGTACAACAATACAACCATCTAATCTATGGAATCACCCGGATGTATTCAGTCAGGTAAACAAGCATCAACCAAACTTTGACAAATAAAACCTGTGATGATTTAATAAATCAATTAAAAATACAAAGACTTTTCCGAAAATCGTTGCTTTTATTGCACGTGCATAATATGGCCCTTTTCATTTTCGGAATTATTTACAGTTTCGATGGGAGCATCAAAACCTAATTTATTCCACCAAAACATATGCACCGCCGTTACATCAGAAACCGCACAATTCTGCAATGATTGTTTTTTTCTGTCTGATCCAGATATTCCAACTCGTGACAGTGAAGGCGTTCTGGTATATGAAAACAATAGTGACAGTCAGCATTGGGTTAAACGTCATTTAATTACGTTTTGTGAAAAGAATGATTTTCATGCCATCCCAATTAACCCGGAATCATCCCCCTCAACAAGTCGTGACATCACGCAGGCCGATGGAGCCCGGGGCTTGTGGGTAAGAAATCGCAAAGCGCCTCCCCCCAAGCCGGATGCGGTTAAGCGAAGCGAGCAGTGCGCCTGTGCGGCTCGTGCCGCCGGGCGCCGCTAAAAAGCAGCCAATCAGAGAAGATTTTTTTTTTTTCAAAACGCGTGCGAGTCAATCTTGCAGTACAGAAAAGGAAAGTAAAAAGGCTGGTCGCGGCGACGTTTGGGGGTTTTGAGGCAGGGCTGGGTATTCTGGGGCGAACGTGTCCCTCTCAAATACTTTCAATGACATCTATAGGGATCGAATCTGCTTAAATTTGGCGTAGGTTCGTTGAAAGGAGCCTGACTTAATGATGCAAGAATCTATACTACTGGTGTTGTGACGAGACGACCGAAGTTTGACATCTGAGAAAACTACAAACAGTCTTAATTTTCTATATTTCTGAGAAAAAAAAAGAATTTTCTACAATGAATGGTTTTCAATATTGGGGATTTTGTAAACGCGTTGCAAGCACCGAATCAGCGGAGCTCCCAATGTCCATGCCTAAGTTCACTATTATCCTTTGAAAAAAATCAATTTAAGTTAATTGATAACAATTGGGGATATCCCCCTCATCAGTAATAAACCAGGCCAATTAGGAGATCTCCGCGTGGCCCCCAAGGGCCTGTCTATGAAGCCATTCTAAGTGTTGAAAAAACAAACTCTCACATTAGGCGCAATCTATTCTGATGTTTATTAACTTTGTTTCTTTGGGGATGAAAGTCTTTCGGTGCAGTTGTTGAATGACTGAGCTTGAAAGCTGAACCTGGTTATAATTTATTTTGAAGCCATTTTGAAGCCAGTGTAAGAACTACTTGATGTACATTCCTGTATAGGACGTGATGAATCGTGAAGCTTATAGTGATGAATCGTGAAGCTTATAGTGATGAATCGTGAAGCTTATAGTGGTGAACCTTGACACACACAGTGATGAATCGTGAAGCTTATAGTGATGAATCGTGGCACTTATAGTGGTGAATCGTGGCACTTATAGTGATGAATCGTGGCACTTATAGTGATGAATCGTGGCACACACAGTGATGAATCGTGGCACTTATAGTGGTGAATCTTGACACTTATAGTGGTGAATCTTGACACACACAGTGATGAATCGTGGCACTTATAGTGGTGAATCTTGACACACACAGTGATTAATCGTGGCACTTATAGTGGTGAATCTTGACACACACAGTGATGAATCGTGGCACTTATAGTGGTGAATCTTGACACACACAGTGATGAATCGTGGCACTTATAGTGGTGAATCTTGACACACACAGTGATGAATCGTGAAGCATATAGTGGTGAATCTTGACACACACAGTGATGAATCGTGGCACTTATAGTGGTGAATCTTGACACACACAGTGATGAATCGTGGCACTTATAGTGGTGAATCTTGACACACACAGTGATGAATCGTGGCACTTATAGTGGTGAATCTTGACACACACAGTGATGAATAGTGGCACTTATAGTGGTGAATCTTGACACACACAGTGATGAATAGTGGCACTTATAGTGGTGAATCTTGACACACACAGTGATTAATCGTGGCACTTATAGTGGTGAATCTTGACACACACAGTGATGAATAGTGGCACTTATAGTGGTGAATCTTGACACACACAGTGGGGAATCGTGATACTTATAGTGGTGAATCTTGACACACACAGTGGTGAATCGTGGCACTTATAGTGGTGAATCTTGACACACACAGTGATGAATCGTGGCACTTATAGTGGTGAATCTTGACACACACAGTGATGAATCGTGGCACTTATAGTGGTGAATCTTGACACACACAGTGTTGAATCGTGAAGCTTATAGTGGTGAATCTTGACACACACAGTGATGAATAGTGGCACTTATAGTGGTGAATCTTGACACACACAGTGATGAATAGTGGCACTTATAGTGGTGAATCTTGACACACACAGTGATGAATAGTGGCACTTATAGTGGTGAATCTTGACACACACAGTGATGAATCGTGGCACTTATAGTGGTGAATCTTGACACACACAGTGATGAATCGTGGCACTTATAGTGGTGAATCTTGACACACACAGTGGGGAATCGTGATACTTATAGTGGTGAATCTTGACACACACAGTGGTGAACCTTGACACACACACACTGGTGAATCTTGACACACACAGTGATAAATCGTGGCACTTATAGTGGTGAATCTTGACACACACAGTGATGAATCGTGGCACTTATAGTGGTGAATCTTGACACACACAGTGATGAATCGTGGCACTTATAGTGGTGAATCTTGACACACACAGTGATGAATAGTGGCACTTATAGTGGTGAATCTTGACACACACAGTGATGAATAGTGGCACTTATAGTGGTGAATCTTGACACACACAGTGATGAATAGTGGCACTTATAGTGGTGAATCTTGACACACACAGTAGGGAATCGTGATACTTATAGTGGTGAATCTTGACACACACAGTGGTGAACCTTGACACACACACACTGGTGAATCTTGACACACACAGTGATGAATAGTGGCACTTATAGTGGTGAATCTTGACACACACAGTGATGAATCGTGGCACTTATAGTGGTGAATCTTGACACACACAGTGATGAATCGTGGCACTTATAGTGGTGAATCTCGACACACACAGTGTTGAATCGTGGCACTTATAGTGGTGGATCTTGACACACACAGTGGTGAATCTTGACACACACAGTGTTGAATCGTGGCACTTATAGTGGTGAATCTTGACACACACAGTGATGAATCATGGCACTTATAGTGGTGAATCTCGACACACACAGTGTTGAATCGTGGCACTTATAGTGGTGAATCTTGACACACACAGTGGTGAATCTTGGCACTTATAGTGGTGAATCTTGACACACACAGTGGTGAATCTTGACACACACAGTGGTGAATCTTGGCACTTATAGTGGTGAATCTTGACACACACAGTGGTGAATCGTGAAGCTTATAGTGGTGAATCTTGAAGCTTATAGTGGTGAATCTTGACACACACAGTGATGAATCGTGGCACTTATAGTGGTGAATCTTGACACACACAGTGATGAATCGTGGCACTTATAGTGGTGAATCTTGACACACACAGTGATGAATCGTGATACTTATAGTGGTGAATCTTGACACACACAGTGATGAATCTTGACACACACAGTGATGAATCGTGGCACTTATAGTGGTGAATCTTGACACACACAGTGATGAATAGTGGCACTTATAGTGGTGAATCTTGACACACACAGTGATGAATCGTGGCACTTATAGTGGTAAATCTTGACACACACAGTGATGAATCGTGGCACTTATAGTGGTGAATCTTGACACACACAGTGATGAATCGTGATACTTATAGTGGTGAATCTTGACACACACAGTGGTGAATCTTGACACACACAGTGATGAATCGTGGCACTTATAGTGGTGAATCTTGACACACACAGTGATGAATCGTGGCACTTATAGTGGTGAATCTTGACACACACAGTGATGAATCGTGGCACTTATAGTGGTGAATCTTGACACACACAGTGATGAATCGTGGCACTTATAGTGGTGAATCTTGACACACACAGTGATGAATCGTGGCACTTATAGTGGTGAATCTTGACACACACAGTGATGAATCGTGGCACTTATAGTGGTGAATCTTGACACACACAGTGATGAATCGTGGCACTTATAGTGGTGAATCTTGACACACACAGTGATGAATCGTGATACTTATAGTGGTGAATCTTGACACACACAGTGGTGAATCTTGACACACACAGTGATGAATCGTGGCACTTATAGTGGTGAATCTTGACACACACAGTGGTGATTCTTGACACACACAGTGATGAATCGTGGCACTTATAGTGGTGAATCTTGACACACACAGTGGGGAATCTTGACACACACAGTGATGAATCGTGGCACTAATAGTGGTGAATCTTGACACACACAGTGGTGAATCGTGATACTTATAATGGTGAATCTTGACACACACAGTGGGGAATCTTGACACACACAGTGACGAATCGTGGCACATATAGTGGTGAATCTTGACACACACTGTGGGGAATCTTGACACACACAGTGGTGAATTGCGATACTTATAGTGGTGAATCTTGACACACACAGTGGGGAATCTTGACACACACAGTGATGAATCGTGATACTTATAGTGGTGAATCTTGACACACACAGTGGTGAATCGTGATACTTATAGTGGTGAATCTTGACACACACAGTGGGGAATCTTGACACACACAGTGATGAATCGTGGCACTTATAGTGGTGAATCTTGACACACACAGTGGGGAATCTTGACACACACAGTGGTGAATCGCGATACTTATAGTGGTGAATCTTGACACACACTGTGGGGAATCTTGACACACACAGTGATGAATCGTGATACTTATAGTGGTGAATCTTGACACACACAGTGGTGAATCTTGACACACACAGTGATGAATCGTGGCACTTATAGTGGTGAATCTTGACACACACTGTGGGGAATCTTGACACACACAGTGGTGAATCGTGATACTTATAGTGGTGAATCTTGACACACACAGTGGGGAATCTTGACACACACAGTGATGAATCGTGGCACTTATAGTGGTGAATCTTGACACACACAGTGATGAATCGTGGCACTTATAGTGGTGAATCTTGACACACACAGTGGTGATTCTTGACACACACAGTTTTGAATCGCGATACTTATAGTGGTGAATCTTGACACACACAGTGGGGAATCTTGACACACACAGTGGTGAATCGTGGCACTTATAGTGGTGAATCTTGACACACACAGTGGTGAATCGTGATACTTATAGTGGTGAATCTTGACACACACAGTGGTGAACCTTGACACACACACACTGGTGAATCTTGACACACATAGTGGTGAATCGTGAAGCTTATAGTTGTGAATCATGACACACACAGTGGTGAATCTTGACACACACAGTGGTGAATCGTGATACTTATAGTGGTGAATCTTGACACATGCAGTAGTGAATCTTGACACATGCAGTAGTGAATCTTGATACATGTAGTAGTGAATCTTGACACATGCAGTAGTGAATCATTACATAACGTGTACACCATCTCAACATGCGTGTGTCATACTAATGCGTGTTATTATATATAACGTGTATACCCTCTCAATATGCGTGTGTGAGACTGATGCATGTTATCATATATAACGTGTATACCCTCTCAATATGCGTGTGTCAGACTGATGCATGTTATCATATATAACGTGTATACCCTCTCAATATGTGTGTGTCATACTGATGCGTGTTATCATATATAACGTGTATACCCTCTCAATATGTGTGTGTCATACTGATGCGTGTTATCATATAGAACGTGTATACCCTCTAAATATGCGTGTGTCATACTGATGCGTGTTATCATATATAACGTGTATACCCTCTCAATATGTGTTTGTCATACTGATGCGTGTTATCATATATAACGTGTATACCCCCTCAATATGCGTGTGTTATACTGATGCGTGTTATCATGTATAACGTGTATACCCTCTCAATATGTGTGTGTCATAATGATGCGTGTTATCATATATAACGTGTATACCCTCTCAATATGCGTGTGTTATACTGATGCGTGTTATCATATATAACGTGTATACCCTCTCAATATATGTGTGTCATACTGATGCGTGTTATCATATATAACGTGTATACCCTCTCAATATGCGTGTGTCATACTGATGCGTGTTATCATGTATAACGTGTATACCCTCTCAATATGTGTGTGTGATAATGATGCGTGTTATCATATATAACGTGTATACCCTCTCCATATGTGTGTGTCATACTGATGCGTGTTATTATATATAACGTGTATACCCCCTCAATATGTGTGTTTCATACTGATGCGTGTTATCATATATAACGTGTATACCCTCTCAATATGTGTTTGTCATAATGATGCGTGTTATTATATATAACGTGTATACCCTCTCAATATGCGTGTGTCATACTGATGCGTGTTATCATGTATAACGTGTATACCCCCTCAATATGCGTGTGTCATAATGATGCGTGTTATCATATATAACGTGTATACCCTCTCAATATGCGTGTGTCATACTGATGCGTGTTATTATATATAACGTGTATACCCTCTCAATATGTGTGTGTCATAATGATGCGTGTTATTATGTATAACGTGTATACCCTCTCAATATGCGTGTGTCATACTAATGCGTGTTATTATATATAACGTGTATACCATCTCAATATGTGTTTGTCATACTAATGCCTTTTATTATATATAACGTGTATACCATCTCAATATGTGTGTGTCATACTAATGCGTGTTATTATGTATAACGTGTATACCATCTCAATATGTGTTTGTCATACTGATGCGTGTTATTATATATAACGTGTACACCCTCTCAATATGCGTGTGTCATACTAATGCGTGTTATTATGTATAACGTGTATACCATCTCAATATGTGTTTGTCATACTAATGCGTGTTATTATATATAACGTGTATACCATCTCAATATGTGTTTGTCATACTAATGCGTGTTATTATATATAACGTGTACAACCATCTCAATATGCGTGTGTCATACTAATGCGTGTTATTATGTATAACGTGTATACCATCTCAATATGTGTTTGTCATACTAATGCGTGTTATTATATATAACGTGTATACCCTCTCAATATGCGTGTGTCATACTAATGCGTGTTATTATATATAATGTGTATACCATCTCAATATGTGTTTGTCATACTAATGCGTGTTATTATATATAACGTGTATACCATCTCAATATGTGTTTGTCATACTAATGCGTGTTATTATATATAACGTGTATACCATCTCAATATGCGTGTGTCATACTAATGCGTGTTATTATATATAATGTGTATACCATCTCAATATGTGTTTGTCATACTAATGCGTGTTATTATATATAACGTGTATACCATCTCAATATGTGTTTGTCATACTAATGCGTGTTATTATATATAATGTGTATACCATCTCAATATGTGTTTGTCATACTAATGCGTGTTATTATATATAACGTGTATACCATCTCAATTTGTTTGTGTCCCACCAATGCGAGTTATTACAGCTTGTATATCCCCCTGTATGTATATAGAGGTTATCACGCGAGTGTGTTTGGGGATGGTAAATATCCTGCATTAGGAATAAACATTGTATTTAGCGAGCCTTGGCGAGCTAAATACATAGTGTTTATTCCTAATACAGGATATTTACCATCCCCAAACACACTCGCGTGATAACCTCTTTATCATATAATGTCATGCTTTATTTCTGTGCTTTAAAATCGCTATCCCTCTCTCACAAACATTACCGAAACATTGCGAGTTTTCCTGGAATGCGCGCTTTAATATTTATTACGTCACAGGGTAAGTGATGTGTCAGTCGGACAGTGACAGTAGCCAATATAGTTCCAACTGAAATCTCTTTCTTTTACAGTGGCGAAGCAACATATACCCAAAACAACAGTTGTTTCTAATTGCCTTTCGCGGCAATCCATCGGTCTGTCCGCTAGAGTAACTGCCCTTTGTCAAAGGGAAGCTACTCTAACCCTAGTCTATGAGACGTCACAGGCACGGTCAGACGTTGTTGACAGTCGGTCTGTCCTGTCATAAGGTTAAGAAGTGTAGTCAGATGTACACACAGCGACAAAACCAAACAAGGTAACAATTCAAACATATTTCGGCCAAATCCAACTATTTTAATTTGTGGAGAAGGTTTCAAGTCGCAGAGGTCTACAAGCACAGATATTGCTACTGATCCCGCTTGGCTAGGCCTCGCGCCCTCGCAAAATTGTTTCGAAATTTATACCTCCAAAGTAGCCAAAACTTATAAAATGCCTTAGCTACGTCACAGTTAGACACTGATTTTCAGTATATTAGACTGTTCTTTTGATAATGGTAGCAATTATCCCTGTTGTTTATCCAGATTCCCGATGGTTAATTTTGCCTCGATCGCCGAATGACGAGGACGACGCCATGTTTGTTTATAAACAGTGAAAGTAGTCCTACTTGACCTTTGATATTTGCATCTCTATCCGCATATGACCCATACGGATATCGTTTTTATCCGTTGGCTTTATCCTGCCGAGAAACCTGCCCATTATATGATAAGTGTATTTATATGTCGTTGTATTTCAGTGTTTATGTCATCTTACTACTTTATATCTGACATTTGTTTTTAATAATATTTTTATAAGCGCTCTTTAAACCAATTTCACCCAGAATCCAGTTCTTTGTTCACAGATAATGTTGTTTAAGTGATGCCGGCCGTCGATCAAACATGTTAATAAGCCCCTTATATGTATTTAGTATTACAAGGATTTCCACCTACATTTGCCATTTCAGATTTACCTGAAGTGCAAAAAAAAATATTTTGAAAGAGTGTTTTATTCCCCTTGTCAAAGGCATGCACAGTAATCGAAAGAGGAGGGGGATAAGTGGTTTGAAAATAAAAATAAACATGCAGCGATTTTAAAAAGAACACAATAACCCATTTCTTAGAAAAATACTAATTATACGTCGTATAACGGAAGGAATCGTTGTCGGGGCTTCTATCAGCTGTCACAGCCTCAAAACATGCTGACAATATGTGATTGTTCCTGGTAATGTTGACACTAGGGAGGCTAGTTATATACCAGGACCACGGCACTTGTCAGACGTGTAGAAAATGGATGCTTAAGGGTTTGGTTTTTTTTATCGCTATCACCATATTCGCGTCAGTGTTCCAACGGCTGAGATGGCTGGCGCTTTGCTAATATGTTACAACGACCCAAGACTGACACGTTTAAATACAAGAGGTCAAGGTTACGAAGAAAAGAGTTCCGATATTTCTGTCTGCGGCACGTTTGAAACCCACGTCAAAGAGATCTATGTTGTTAAAGCGGATGTGGGCGGCTAATGCATGTTGGGTATTGATAAGAAGACTTTAATTCTTTGTCCTTCCCCTTTGAAAGAGTGAGTGGGTGAATTTGGTTTTTAACGCCTCTTTGAACAGTATTTCAGTTATATCGCAGTGGTGTCAGCTTAATGTGGGAGGAAAATCCGAAGTGATGCAGGTTTTAGATGAAGCCCATGAGGACAGGCACTTTGAAAGAAGTGGCACACGGATGTTTTGAAGACATATGTTGTTTAAAGCCGCACCCAGCAATATTCCATCTATACGATGGTGGTTTGTGAATAATGGACCGTCAAAGCTAGTGATTGACATAATGAGCATCGGTCGACGCAGTTGGGATACGATGACATGCATCGACGATGTCTGAGAGTCTGAACCCCCGGTCCTGTTAGTCGCCTCTTACGACAAGCATAGGAGCCTCTTATGTCAAGACAAATTGTTAGCAGCATCTTGATAGGTCTTTATAGGGCGTCTTCGAAAGAGATCATGTCAGATGGCGTGACCGTAGCCCTCCCTGCGTCATCGTAAACCATCAGCTGATTTTGTGTCACTTCTGGGGTCTCTGTATGAACTCGTTAGAAACTTCAGTGCGCCTCTAGAGGTTATGAAATATTTACATGAACAAAATACTCGTATGTAACACCCCCACCCCACACCTCAACGAAACCGCAAATAGTCCCTGCCTACATCCTCCCTATTGCAAGCACATACATAAAACGGCTTCAACGAACACATCAACACACCCAAGCACGCAATCATCAACAAACCCAAGCACGCACCCATCAACACACCCAAGCACGCAATCATCAACACACACACGCATGCACCCATCACCACACCAAAGCACGCAATCATCAACACACCCAAGCACGCAATCATCACCACACCCAAGCATGCAATCATCAACACACCCAAGCACGCAATCATCAACACACCCAAGCACGCAATCATCAACACACACACGCATGCACCCATCAACACACCCAAGCACGCAATCATCAACACACCCAAGCACGCAATCATCAACACACCCAAGCACGCAATCATCAACACACCCAAGCACGCAATCATCACCACACCCAAGCACGCACTCATCAACACACCCAAGCACGCAATCATCAACACACCCAAGCACGCAATCATCAACACACCAAAGCACGCAATCATCAACACACCCAAGCACGCAATCATCACCACACCCAAGCACGCACTCATTCACACACTTAGGCAAGCACTCACCAACATGTTCATAGACGCGCTTACCCTCACGCATATACACATGCATGCACACACGCATGCACCCATCACCACACCCAAGCACACACCCATCAACACACCCAAGCACGCAATCATCAACACACACACGCATGCACCCATCACCACACCCAAGCACACACCCATCAACACACCCAAGCACACACCCATCAACACACCCAAGCACACACCCATCAACACACCCAAGCACGCAATCATCAACACACACACGCATGCACCCATCAACACACACAAGCACGCAATCATCAACACACCCAAGCACACACCCATCAACACACCCAAGCACGCAATCATCAACACACACACGCATGCACCCATCAACACACACAAGCACGCAATCATCAACACACCCAAGCATGCAATCATCAACACACCCAAGCACGCAATCATCAACACACACACGCATGCACCCATCAACACACACAAGCACACACCCATCAACACACCCAAGCATGCAATCATCAACACACCCAAGCACGCAATCATCAACACACACACGCATGCACCCATCAACACACCCAAGCACGCAATCATCAACACACCCAAGCACGCAATCATCAACACACCCAAGCACGCACTCATTCACACACTTAGGCAAGCACTCACCAACATGTTCATGGACGCGCTTACCCTCACGCATATACACGAGCTCACCAACACACTCATACAAGCATTCACTCATGCCGTCAAGACGCTCATACAAGCACTCATCAGCACACCACCCGTATAGTCACGCACGCACCCACACATCTGTGCTTGAACTCACAAACACGCTCATGCACGCACTCACCAGCGCACTCGTACACTCACCAACACACATACATGAACGCACTCATCAACACAAAAATGCACGCACTCACTAGCACACTCGTACACTCACCTACACACACCCACATGCACGCACTCACCAACACACTAGTGCACGCACTCATCAACACAAAAATGCACGCGCTCACCAACACAAAAATGCACGCAGTCACCAACACAAAAATGCAAGACCTCACCAACACAAACATGCACGCACTCACACCAACACAGGGGCGGTCGGGTAGCCTTGTGGTTTAAGCGTTCGCTCGTCACGCCTAAGACCCGGGTTCGATTCCCGACATGGGTACTATGTGTGAAGCCCATTTCTGGTGTCCCCCGCCGTGATATTGCTGGAATATTGCTAAAAGCGGCGTAAAACCATACTCACTCACTCACACCAACACAAAAATGCACGCACTCATCAACACAAAAAATGTACGCACTCACCGACACACTAGTGCACGCACTAACCAAAGCACTCATCACGCGCGCACCTGTTAAAGTAAACACAGACTTAAAGGGTCAACACATCTCACTGATGATCACGACACAATCGCATCCACAAAGCTCGACCAGAAAGACCTGGGTGCCAACCTGTTCTGCTTATATAAACATATTCTGTTTCAAGGAGGGACAACAGAAAACGGTGGCGTGCCCGACCAGATAATATATTCATCTTCCTGGTCATTAAAAACAAACGTATCTCGGTGTCGATTTCAAAAATTGCAAGAAGCAATAGGCAAGAGGCGCCCAGAGCAGTATCCGATTACAATTACACCATTAAGTCATAACAAACTGACTACTTGTTAGCTGCTTTCGTCGCCTCATTCTTTCTTAGGTAAATATTATCCTTGGACGCAGTGATAGGGCGATAAAACACAACATTCTTCATCAACAGTACCCGTGGTGACAACTTCACAAACAAACACTACACCTCCTGAACTTCATCGTAGAAACTAGTTGTCAATATTTTCTCACTCCCTGACGATCCGAGGCCTTTATGAAATAATAGTTTGATTCACCTTTCAGAAATTGTAGTTTTAAAAATGTGAAGATTAAACAAGTTAGATCCTTCATTTCACAACGACAATCTGAAAAATAACATTAATACTTTTACTTGCATCCGGCGTCAGTCTGATGTTAACAGGTTTACTGGTGCCCTCATAACGAGTGGGGATGGGGTGGGGTGGGGGTGGGGCGGGGAGGGGGATGTGGGAGTAATACAATTGCGCACAATAATATAGGCTGTAGGAAAAAAGTATTTCTAATGGATCTTTGAGTAAGATACTCTCGTCAGGTTTCGCTTTACCACGCGTGACTCTCGTGATCCAATTACGGAAGTGCGGCGGCACGCGACACACAACCACCAACAGTTACGGGGAACGCCGAGGCAGTTTACAGTGTCTCATCGAGTCATACCTAATTCCATACATGGTTTGATCGTACGGATGAATACAGACGATTGTTTCTTTATTTTATTCATTACTTTGTCCTAGACGGCTTCACACCAGACACTTCTTATCTTGAAAATAAATGTAACAAAGTCTTTCAGGTACAATCGAGCATGCTCTTTTGACGAAGATTTCAAAGAGTGTCATACGACTGTTGCTCAAAAGTTGTTTGTTCAAGGCTACAACATTCAAGGCCTCGGTAAAGCTTTCAAAAAGTTTTATGGTCGACACGTGGAGGAAATTTACAGATTTGACGCATCAGTGACAAAATTTTATCCTCATGTGATTCCCTATTTATACTTGTCCCGTGTTATTTCTGTTTCCTGGTGAACAATTTACTTGCCTTTGCATGTGTTTGTGACGGGTGTTATCGGTGGAGGTAGATGCGCTCACCTATTCGCGAACACCTGGTATCATCACCATTTGGTAGTTTTTCATGGACACATGTGATATAGTCGGTATCGTTCGAGATTTCTTATGCATATGGTCTTTGTCGATTATATTTATTTGCAACTGTTGTTTCACGATAGATGCTATGATCTGGATATGTAGATGTAACAAACTCCATGAGATTAATCCGGGTGAAGTGAGGCAGCTTAGTGGTGTAACAGGCTCAAATCAATCAAATTTCACTCAGGCGTTATTTGAGCCAAGGCTCAGGCCACTGCCATTATTCGGTCCAAAACACTCACTCACTCACTCACTCACTCACTCACTCACTCACTCACTCACTCACTCACTCACTCACTCACTTTATTGATAAACGTATGCATGTATGTAACTATAGGTTGTATCCGTACAGATATATATATAATTACGTGCTTCCATAAAACCAAAATATGATCAATAAGACAAAAGTGCAGTAAAAAGTTTTACTAAAATACATTTGATCTGTAAATGAATAGACCCACTTATCTGTCCGACAAGGAAGTTAAAACAGAACAGACACGCTTTTAAAACACCTGCTCAAATTTGACCTCACAAAATGAAGGCACCACCTTTATTTTAAACCGGATATTCCAGGAAAATGTTCCATGTAATATTCTTTGTGTGCAATGTTAGCCCGCTATGAAATAACATTACACGACCAAAGGTTATCAAGCAGCATCAGAACAAGTCTATAATGTGGTTTTGTGTTTTGACGAGCCCAATCTTATGTCTTAAATCAGACACGTGTGTCTCCTGCATCAAGTGTTATTGATGCATATATTGAGGTGTTTGGTATCACAGTTTCAAGCACCTGTGCCTTTCCGGGTCGGATAAAATTACTTGAAATTCAAATAAAGGAAAATTCCCTAAACCCTTGACCTTGTTTAAACGAGGAAGTCACATATATTCACAACACATCGAGAAATACGAGAAGCTTTATTTGAAATGTTGTATCCCCTTTCTCATTTTGCTCTCTGTGGCTTGGAAACAACGTCTGTGACAAGTGATTTCCTATATATTAAGGTTTTAGTACCTCAAAGCACACATAAAGTGTTGACACAGTGAACACCTTACACCTGTCTGTGAAAATATGAGCGTTGGAGTGAAAGGTGTCTGGAGAAACAGTTGAATGATGTTACTATTTAACTTGTTGTCGTTCACATGCATCCTGAGATTAGGATGTCATTGCTTTGTTCATCTGCAGTGAAACCCCGTTACTCAGCACCTCGTTAAACTGGAACCCCTGAGGAAAAGTCGTGATAAGGGTTGTCTTGGCTTACGAGATAAACATAATTTTAGAAAATGGTGAAAACCTTCATAAATCGTTCAGAAAGTTATCACATATGTTCGTATGAATGATAATTAGGGGTGTTCATTTCAACTAGGACCGCCTCCGTGGTCTTGTGGTAGAGCGTCCGCCCGGAGAGCGGAAGGTCCAGGGTTCGATCCCGGGCCGCGTCATACAAAAAGACGTTAAAAGATTGTACTTGTTGTTACCCTGTCTGGCGCTCGGCATTAAGGGGCTAAAACAAGGACTGGTCGGCTCGGAGTCAGTATACTGTGTCTGAGTGGGGTATTCATGTTAAACTGCGGCATGGTATCTCAGTGAGCGAGCACTATAAATCGGCATCAGTCCGGACTAGTACAAGCAGCCAATTTCACCTCACCTCACCTCATTTCAACTATTGCACGTTTGGAACTTCTGAACAACACAACATGCATAGGTGAGGGTTAAATAGGACAAAAATATTGATTTTAGAGGTTTCAGGAACCTGTTTGAACATGGGCCTTTGGCTTGATCAGATTTTCGAAAAACATAAAGACAGACTAAAACAGTTCAGATAGATAATAAAGCATCCATTTGGGGTCACGGACTGGCTCATACAGTAAACTACGGTTATAACGAACACGCTTATAACGAACTAACGGATATAACGAACTAACTTTTTAGTCCCGACTATATGCTGTAGTTATGCTGTATATATGCTTATAACGAATTACGGTTATAACGAACTAAACTTATTAGTCCCTTTGAGTTCGTTATAACCGTAGTTTACTGTACTTAGATTGTCTCCTGAAATGAGTTAAGTCGGCCCTTTTTACTAACTAAGCCATACGTATGCATGTTGACATTTCCAGCAGGCTAAATATTGAACTCTTCCTCGCCCTTTCCGGTAACTGTTAGGGACGGATAGATATAAGCGCCAGTACGCAGTAACCAGGGCCTGCTCAGCGACACCGCTGTTGTAGGACTGTGTCAAGGTATTGGAAGTACAATCGGCGTTAATACAGCTCGGAAGAAGATGTGCTGTCTGTCTTGCAAGCAAATTGGTAAAATATGCCATGCATCCGGCTGACCCAAAATGTGTAATATGTCAGCCAAGGCAGTTATCTGTATAATACAAGTTCATGCAATCGCATCCTATGAGTGAAAAGGAGTTATATTGGATAAATAACATATACTCAACAACAAAAGTTCCTGTGACACCAATATTTCAGTGTATTTTTCAAACAAGTAAAGTTTGGTTTTCAATATTGTAGTACATGTATGGAATCAAGTCACAAAAACGCAACTGCTACAGAAAAGCATGCATTCCATGCAAAAGTTGACTTTTATGCAAGCCCCATGCATTTCACTACCCAAGAATGGGTATTAAATCACGTGCGTTAACGGGATTCCATATGATTGTTTAGCATCGTGCTAACAACAACCACTCAGAAAAACAACAAAATTACGCAAGTATTCAACATTACGAAATGCCACGCCTGTCCGAAAATGAGCGTCTGCGAGCCATGGGTATGCTTGAAGCAGGATCGAGTCAACGTGATGTTGCAAGACAATTTAACGTCCACAGGAACACCATTTGGTATTTATGGCAACGTTGGCAACAGACGAATGCAATCAGAGGCCATCTTCGGAGTGGCAGGCCAATAATCGACAAGACAACTGGATTCGAACAACACACCTACGAAATGGATTCCAGCCAGCAACAGTGACTGCACGAAGCATCCCTGGCCTTCTTCACAAACCGTACGTCGTCGCAGATGTGCAGGGGTTGTCGCCAGAAGACCCACCAGACGTCCCATTTTGACAGGAAAACACCGTCAAGCACGTCGACAATGGTGTAGACAGCGTCTACGCTGGGCGGCCATGCAGTGGGGACACATTCTATTCACTGACGAGTCTCGTTTTCACCTCAGGAACAGCGATGGAGGAATTCGAGTGTACCGACGTCGAGGTGAACGTTACGTCAATCATTGTGTCATGGAAGAAGATCGGTTCGGGGGCGGCAGCGTTGTGGCATGGGGTGGGACTACAGCAAGACAGAGGACCCGTTTGATAGTGGTAGAAATCTCAATGGACAGCGCTACCGCGACGAGATCATCGGCCCTGTTGTTCTACCGTTTTTGCGTCGTCATGGCCCCGGCATTACCTTTTAACAAGACAACGCCCGGCCTCATATTGCTCGACTTGTTCAGGATTCTCTTCAACAAAACAACGTGAATGTCATCCCCTGGCCGGCTCGCTCCCCTGATCTCTCACCGATCGAGCACATGTGAGATGAGATGGATCGGCGCCTTCGACGTCAACCACGTGTTCCAGCTATCCAACAGGACTTTGTGCGACGCCTGGTCCATTCCGTGAGACGAAGATGTGTTGCTTGCATCGCAACCAGAGGTGGACACACACGCTATTGATTTGTAAATTGACATTTTGGCATGTTCTAGTTTTTTATGAAATCGCGCATTTTCTGAAGTCAGTGTGGCAAATTAAACCATTTGAACACTTACAGGAGTCTTTTATCTGTTGCAAACCGAAATTGTTTCAGATTTGGTAAAAAAACATTAAATCTTATTCAATATCCAGGAACTTTTGTTGTTCAGTATATATACTCTGAAAAAAAACACACGCAAAAGTAGTAAAATATCTGCCAGAGTGTTGCCGACATCCGTACAAAATGAATACCAAACATAGATTGGGATTGATTTCTGGGGAAAGAATGAGGTCCTGCAGAAATTCGGTGAAAAAATGGAGAAATCGCAAAAAGACAACTCTGTGAGAGCCTGGCGCCGAAACACTCCATCATGACATGCACGTTCAACATCACTCGTTGGGCTATAAATACGTTGGGTTTTCAGTTGCATGCCAACATTATCTTACAGCAAGTTATGAGCGATGACATGCCCCGGCAAGGTGCAACAAGCAGAGTCAGTGAACATTTCCGTATCTTATTGCTTCCATGGAACGACCATGACAGTCAGTTCGGTTCTCTAATGGTGGCCGTACACGATGTCAAGAACATATGACTTTCACCTTGAACGTCTGTGTGTTTTCACCTTGAACGTCTGTGTGTTTTCACCTTGAACGTCTGTGTGTTTTCACCTTGAACGTCCATGTGTGTTTTCACCTTGAACGTCTGTGTGTTTTCACCTTGAACGTCTGTGTGTGTTTTCACCTTGAACGTCTGTGTGTTTTCACCTTGAACGTCTGTGTGTTTTCACCTTGAACGTCTGTGTGTTTTCACCTTGAACGTCTGTGTGTGTTTTCACCTTGAACGTCTGTGTGTGTTTTCACCTTGAACGTCTGTGTGTTTTCACCTTGAACGTCTGTGTATGTTTTCACCTTGAACGTCTGTGTGTGTTTTCACCTTGAACGTCTGTGTGTGTTCACCTTGAACGTCTGTGTGTGTTTTCACCTTGAACGTCTGTGTGTGTTTTCACCTTGAACGTCTGTGTGTTTTCACCTTGAACGTCTGTGTATGTTTTCACCTTGAACGTCTGTGTGTTTTCACCTTGAACGTCTGTGTGTTTTCATCTTGAACGTCTGTGTGTGTTTTCACCTTGAACGTCTGTGTGTTTTCACCTTGAACGTCTGTGTGTTTTCACCTTGAACGTCTGTGTGTGTTTTCACCTTGAACGTCTGTGTGTGTTTTCACCTTGCACGTCTGTGTGTGTTTTCACCTTGAACGTCTGTGTGTGTTTTCACCTTGAACGTCTGTGTGTTTTCACCTTGAACGTCTGTGTGTGTTTTCACCTTGAACGTCTGTGTGTGTTTTCACCTTGCACGTCTGTGTGTGTTTTCACCTTGAACGTCTGTGTGTGTTTTCACCTTGAACGTCTGTGTTTTCACCTTGAACGTCTGTGTGTGTTTTCACCTTGAACGTCTGTGTGTGTTCACCTTGAACGTCTGTGTGTGTTTTCACCTTGAACGTCTGTGTGTGTTTTCACCTTGAACGTCTGTGTGTTTTCACCTTGAACGTCTGTGTGTTTTCACCTTGAACGTCTGTGTGTTCTCACCTTGAACGTCTGTGTGTTTTCACCTTGAACGTCCATGTGTGTTTTCACCTTGAACGTCTGTGTGTTTTCACCTTGAACGTCTGTGTGTTTTCACCTTGAACGTCCATGTGTGTCATATGGAACCTGAGTCAACATGTGCCACTTTTGAACAATCGATAACCATCTGTTGATTATTCATATGATATTAAAATATACATCTAAAATCACTTTTGCGTTTCTGACGGTCGGGTAGCCTAGTGGTTAAAGCGTTCGCTCGTCACGCTGAAGACCCGGGTTCGGTTCCCGACATGGGTACAATGTGTGAAGCCCATTTCTTGTGTCCCCCGCCATGATATTGCCTGAATATTGCTAAAAGCGGCGTAAAACCATACTCACTCACTCACTTTTGCGTTTCTTTTTTGCAGGGTATATGTTCCCTTATAAATAAAGAGTCTACCTGAATGTCTTAAGGAAAGTGTTAATATATTTTATGTCAAAAGACACGAGGGAGAGATTCTATTCAAAACTATTGTAAACAGTAATAATCTTGAGTGCAAAACGTACACCTAACCAGCCTTCGAGACAGACAGATTAGCGATGTCATCTGAGTGTGACGCCATGTTAACCGATTCCGTCACAATGGTCTGCAAAGCATTGTGCTGTAATTTCATTGCAGTGATATTCTTCCTGGAAGTAGGTTTTGGATTATAAATAATTCATCAACGGGTGGCCCAGTCGTCTAAGGCGCCGCGATTCGCTGTGCAGAGTTGCGTCCCTTGGGCACGCCAGAAACTTATGATTTTGGGTTCGAATCCCGGTTCACCCCGATTATGTTTCTAGGTTTGTCAGCACCATACCCGTGCTCGTGGGTTTCACCGAAGTGGTAAACGTCTGAGACCTGCATCACTTCGGGCTTTCCTCCGACATTAAGCTGACAAGGCGTGATATAACTGGAATATTGGTAAAAGCGGCGTTAAACCCAACTCACTCACTCACTCACTTACACGGGGGATATTTACATTTGGGTTTCAAGGATTACGAATACGACAGAAACGCATTTTTCAAGTACAATTTTCAGTGGTGGTGACGTCATGAAGGATAAACAAAACTATACAAAATCAAGTAGCAGCTGGAAGATAGCAAACAGAATGTTGATACATTGATACATCAATAATTGACTCAGCAGAGCCAACATCTTCAATATCATCAGGCTTGAAATCACAAGGGTTAATGGATCATAGCGGTACGTCCCTGTGTTTCGTAATAGCATGTGTTAAATGTGAGTGGCGATATTCGGGTCCACCCAGCTAATAACGCTATCTACATGACCAACCCCAATATTTTACATCGACTATCAATGAGGAAGACTAGAATTTCACAACATGTTTTCTCCGGAAACTTCAGATGGTATTTGCTTTCATTCTAAATGGACAAATTGCCTTGAATCTCTGAAGACGGATATGTAACTGTATCAATAGTCACCACGTTTTGAGTGAGTGAGTGAGTTTGGTTTTACGCCGCTTTTAGCAATATTCCAGCAATATCACGGCGGGGGACACCAGAAATGGGCTTCACACATTGTACCCATGTCGGGAATCGAACCCGGGTCTTCGGCGTGACGAGCGAACGCTTTAACCACTAGGCTACCCGACCGCCCCACACCACGTTTTGAAACAAAGAACCCATTGATCAGGGGTGTTTACATGCAACGGTAATGTTACTTGTCTGTGGGAACAACTACACACTTTTCATTTAGGGCAGCCATAATTTAGATGGCAGCTGGCTGGCACAGAATGGGTTTATTCCAATTCCGTTTCCTCTTTTTCAGTTTATGCCTTCCACCAATGACAACATCACGCACTGACTTAACCAACACTGAATGACCCCCAACAGGCTCCTCTACCCTTTGGCCTATTGTTGGCATATGCTTCGACAGCATCCTTAATTATTCCATGAAGTCGTGATCCCAAGTGGTAGGAGGCTGCTCACGGTATGTTGGTCCATATTTGAATAGTGAGTGAGTTGGGTTTAACGCCGCTTTTAACATTATTCCAGGTATATCACGGCGTGTCAGCTCAATGTGGGAGGAAAGCCCAAAGTGATGCAGGTCTCAGACGTTTACCACTTCGGTGAAACCCACGAGCACGGGTATGGTGCTGACAAACCTAGAAACATAATCGGGGTAAACTGGGATTCGAACCCACCATCATAGGTTTCTGGCATGTCCAGGGGACACAACTCTGCACAGCGAATCGCGGCGCCTTAGACGACTGGGCCACCCGTGCCCTCCATATTTGAATAACTGACGAAGGTTGTTATTGTCAACAATAGAGAAGTCCCCTGTGATTATATGACCTACAGGTTTAGAGCAGTGTGATGAGTCTTGGCAGCCACAGGGTGTGGAATATACACCATGATCTGCCACATCAACGTTCTGCAACACGTTCCTATAATTGAACAACCTGGATGAAATAGTGTTCGTATAGGAAAATGAAATTGTTAGTGGTTCCTGAAATTCAAAATATTGTGGGTCATATCTGAGGATGTTACTTACACCGAATGCCCTTAATTTCAAATTCAAGAACCTGCGGTCTTTGTCTGATTTGGTGGAGTCTGTTTCTGGTTTGGCCAAACGTTTCAAAGCAATATCAAGAACTATACTCTTTAGTCGATACTGTGGGCTCTCACTGTTTGAAGACCCATCGATCAGCAAAAGTAGCTGGAGTCGTTTAATTTCTTTCAGTGACACAAAGTAAGTCTTGTTCCTACTCTGTGCAGTCCCAATGGTTCCTGAAGGAGAGGCAACAAATCTTCCGAATGTATATGGTATAATTTGGCCTTTGAACTTACAGTAAACTACGGTTATAACGAACACGCTTATAACGAACTAACGGATATAACGAACTAACTTCTTAGTCCCGACTATATGCTGTAGTTATGCTGTATATATGCTTATAACGAATTACGGTTATAACGAACTAAAATAAGTGGTCCCTTTGAGTTCGTTATAACCGTAGTTTACTGTACTTGTTACCATGGGTGCTGGTTCCGGGAAACAATACACTGACGCTGCCAGTTCGTTGGTTGGAAAGACTTGAGGATGCAAAGGATGGAGTGATTTTCAGAAATGAAATGTTGGTGGACGCAATTGGAAACATTTCTGTTGATGCCCGATGTATGCTGGCTGACCCGTGTTGACAATGTCTGTTGTGTCCCTCCAACATAAGGGGCGGTGGAGTAGCCTAGTGGTTAAAGCGTTCGCTCGTCACGCCGAAAACCCGGGTTCGATTCCCGACATGGGTACAATGTGTGAAGCCCATTTCTGGTGTCCTCCGCCATGATATTGCGGTAATATTGCTAAAAGCGGCGTAAAACCATACTCACTCACTCTCCAACATAAATCAATCCACAAAGGGTACACCAATGCGACGTGGGACGTCTTTAGTTTGACATGATAGGTCTTCAAAAGGTTTTGTGCACAATTGATTTAGCTGTAAAGGGGGGCAAGTGTATTGTCTCGGCCCAAACGTTCTCATTTGTTCGTCCACCATCTGTCAAATACTTCCTTGTCAGTGATATGTCTGAAGGACATAATGTCCACCAGCAGGTAAATCGACTTGGTTCATGTAAAAAAGGCGACAAAACCCTTTCCTTATTTATGAGAAATATCAGCCTATTGAGTCTATTGTACGATTCCGACCATATCATGAGCTTATGTTTATGAATTGCTATCAAAAAGTGATGATACAAGTTCATTAAAAAGGTTCGCGAAAAGGTGTGCGTATTCTACCCTACCGGTGGCACTGATCACAAATACATGCAGAGGCATGTCAATTATTCAGACATGTTCGGTTTGACCATTCCACGACTTCCTCGATATATAGCAGGTTTCCGTTGAGAATATTTCTCATTGTCATTGATATGCAATGTCTGGCAAAGTTTAGAAAACATGTTCAGTTTGAACATTCGACGATTTCCTAGATATTTAGCAGCTTTCCGTTGAGAATATTTCTCATTGTCATTGATATACAACGTCTGGTAAAATTCAGAAAACATGCTCAGTCTGAACATACGACCACCTTATCGATATTCACCAGTTCTCCGTTGAGTGAGTGAGTGAGTGAGTATGGTTTTACGCCGCTTTTAGCAATATTCCAGCAATATCACGGCGGGGGACACCAGAAATTGGCTTCACACATTGTACCAATGTCGGGAATCGAACCCGGGTTTTCGGCGTGACAAGCGAACGCTTTAACCACTAGGCTACCCGACCGCCCCTCTCCGTTGAGAATACAATGTCTGGTAAAATGTAGACAACGTGGAGGTGAGCTGCCCCTGTCCTGGCCACACACCGCTGTACAGAGATAGCATAGTGTAGGCTATAGTGGTTTACAGTTATCAGTTCGGATCATGTGATAATAGTTTGATCATGTCCTTGGCTGACGATGATGGCGAACCCGGAATTCGAACCCATCAGTAGCGGGGCCCGGCTCTCTGCGAGTTTGGAGTCTAGTGAACCAGCTCGCGCCTAGCAACAGGAAATTTAGATATAATCACGATTTTAATTAAAAACCATACCCTTTTGTTGGCCTCATTAAAAAAAATCAAATTTGAACATATCAAGTCTACACTGCTCTTTTAAACATCCATTCACATTGTCACAAAACAGCCTTCCCCACTAGTTGGATGTTTATACATTTAGCGGTTAATGATAACCCTGAATACACACAGCCAATGTCTTAATTTCGCATGTGGCACCATACACACGACGCCATAGTGCGTGTCCCACCCCCCAACACCCACCCCAGCCCCAAACAGACCCCATCACCCCAACCCAGCACCCAACACCTCTACCCCCTACCTTTCAGCTTAGAAAAGACTGTGTATGTCCAAAACGTGCCCATAAAAATTTAACTAAACGTGTAACCAGAGAAAATGGCCCACACCTCACACTCCCTAAAGAAGTTGTCAAACATCTCGGCAAAAGCGTGACAGGGCTTCTTACGTTGCGTCAGGCTAAAATGGTTAATTTAACAGTTTGATAGAATAATTATACTGAAATAAACGCAATATCAAAACCAGAGGGGTTCCCTCTATAATTATCGCCCCAAATACTGCAATTTTCTTTTCAGCATCCCTCAAAGACGATCCGTCAAGGCGCGTGTCTGCGAGGGAACGTGACGCCGGATCTCTGTTCTAACCGCACCGCGGCCATTATAACCTATACTTAAAACGCTTACGATCAATCGGAACATACTGTACCCGTCTTTAGAGCGTCTGCCCCTCCCCGCTCGATAATTGTCCAAGGGTCTGTAGCTCCGACCTATCATTACCTGTCCTCAAGGACAGGCAGTCACAGAACCCGAGTCACCGATGGGAAACGAAGATGGTAAAGCCGGAGAGTTAGCGTAATTGGACAATAATGGCAATAGGGCTGTAGATCCTGTACCTGCCACCTGGGAGGGGGGTCCCACTTCATGCAGGTGGGCCAGGGGGGAACCGCCTTAATTGCTCTCGCCCCTACCTGTATCGGGTCACAGACACACGCTCTGGGGTGGCTCCGCTAGCTGTATGGGTGGGGAGACGGGACGGCGCTCAGTGATTTGTTATAACTTTCAACAGGTGTGCTTTGACGTCATTTCCTCATCGCCAGACTGGATTTCGTCAACGATGGATGGCAGTGGAGGAAGTGCGGTTGGGCGTTCACCTATAGGGGGTCGGGAGTTGGTGTCGGGGGACACCCGATACGGTGGTGCTGGAGGGGGTGGGTGGCGGATGTTGTGGTGTATGACCATAAATGCGGGGGGTGTTTTGACAATATGCTTTGAGGTCCTTTCACGGAGTCCGTGATCTGATAGGTGCGGTGACGTCATTGAGGAGCCCTGGTTGTCAGAAGGAACTGTTTTGTGAGGAAGGTTAAGCTGGGAGTCACGTGGGTGGTTGGGTTGGTGGGTTGGGGGGGGGGGGGGGGGGGGGGGGGGGGAGGCACGGGGGTTTCCAGGGCTGTTGAGCAGGTGGGTGGCTGTTGCCGTCGAGTGTAACTGACTCCAGGGTAGACGCGCGGAAGGGGTGGGGCTGGGGGTGGGGAAGGGTGCGTGGGTGTGGGTTGGTTCATGGGGTGTATTGGGTCGCTTAGGTGCTGGGGAACTTAATTTGTGTGTCACAGTGTTAGGACATGTGGCAGTGTTAGGATATGTGACAGTGTTAGGATATGTGGCAGTGTTAGGATATGTGGCAGTGTTAGGATATGTGGCAGTGTTAGGATATGAGGGGGGTCCTGGTGTTAGGGCTGTGGGTTGTGGTGTGGAGGTCTGTAGTGGTGGTGGTGTGTGTGTGTGTGTGTGAGAGAGAGAGAGAGAGAGAGAGAAGAGAGAGGGAGGGGAAGAGAGAGAAAGGGAAGAGAAAGAGAGAGAGAGAAGAGAGAGGGAGAGGAAGAGAGAGAAAGGGAAGAGAAAGAGAGAAGAGAGAGGGAGGGGAAGAGAGAGAAAGGGAAGAGAAAGAGAGAGAAGAGAGAGGGAGAGGAACAGAGAGAAAGGGAAGAGAAAGAGAGAAGAGAGAGGGAGCGGAAGAGAGAGAAAGGGAAGAGAAAGAGAGAGAGAAGAGAGAGGGAGAGGAACAGAGAGAAAGGGAAGAGAAAGAAAGAGAGAGAGAAAGAGAGAGACTTGATATTCTCTGACGTTGACGTCTTATATTATTTATGTTAAGCCACCATGTATTACATGATTTTCAAGCTGATTTATTTACACTTGTTCTTTTTCTGAACGTAACACAACCGTGCCCTCAATGTTACGCCTCTGTAGATACCACCGTAGACAATATATCATTAAGAAGTGTTAACAGATCCCCCGCAGGTTACTCACAACTAATCAGCCAGTTGCACAAATACACCCAACGGTTCACATTTCCAGATATGTGTGTATGTGTGTTGTGCACACGGGTGTCCTGGTGACCGCCATTGTGACACCTGGTGTCTTAATGTCAACCAGCTTGATCGACAGTGCTACACACACCCAGTACACTACAGACCTTTTACCTCTAGTCAAACATTACACCTCAGGCAGTTCATTGTTAGCTGGAGCACATTGTAGTAATATTCAATATAAACTCAATGTCGACTTCTCGATCCATAACGCTATAATGCATATATGTATAGACCAACACCTGTCACTATATCAAAATTGAATATTCAACGTTATATCAAGCGAAAGCAAATATGAGAGAGTAATAAATTCTTCCGTTTCCATGGTAACGTAACGGTCCTGTGATTTATCGATCTCGATTAACATCGGGAGATAGTTTTAGATATATGTTCACCATATACCCATATCATTATAGTTAAAACAACATCTGGCAGAATATAAACGCTGGAGTAATTATTTTATCACACCAAAACGGCTGGCCCAAAAGGCCATCCCAGATCACGACGCTATATCCTCATTGGCATTGTTCGACGGAAAATCAGATTGAGGCATCAACTGTTTTGTCAATTTTCAGATTTTATACTTTAATAAAGATTTTTTTGTGATAAGGGAAGTTTGAAAAGTGTGAAACACGTTGTCTGTCATCAGCAACGGCCCAAGCTGTCACTTAGTATAACTCCTAGTATTTCGTACTTGTATGGCGACAGCTTTCTGCTTCCTAGGCAAGTCCATATGTATATAAATTGTGATCTGCACCAAACAGATTTTCACTTATGTTCTGTCATTAAACACCGAAGGATATCAGCCGTGCCCTGTCTCCAAAACATCCACCACAGGCTCTTCCGAATAAGTGTTGGCCAGTCTAGGTGCCGATCATAGTGAGATGGTCTTTATCATGCTTTCATATGTGTAGATCCGTCTGAAACAATACTGAAACATTTGTTCTGAAACATTACAGCCGTTTCTTCGAAGGGCAGAAACCCCGGACACATTCGATTTCGTGAAGCGTCAACACCAAGGTTAAGTTATTACATTGAACGTTTTGGCTGTAAGGAGTGGACTGTCATCAAATACCACAGCGGCAGTGAATCGCCAGAGAATCAAAGACATTTTAACCAGTTTGAAGACGAACGGGATGCAATTTGTTTAAATTAGATACAGAAACGGCGGAGATTAATAACATTGGACGGTCTTCAGAAACTAATTTTCCGTTAATCGTATTCCGATTGTGAATTTTGACGCCCAACGTATTCTGCTTCGATCGTCTTCCCATTGTCTTAACTTATCAATTTTGAGGCAAAGTCAGCACCACGGAGAACATTTGCAAGATTTTTATTAAACGCGGTCGTCTTCTCGTTAATCAACGATAGTTTTATATCAATTGCTCTTACTGACTAGAAGTGTCAAAATAAAACGCACCCCTCGCCCTGCGTGGCGCGACCAAATGAAGCCAGCGAAGACTTTATTGAGCAATAATGGCCGCCAAGAGGGAAGATATTTGGCGTGAGTGACACGACAGAGTTGAAACGAATATGAGTTACTACTACGGAGACAATTTACTGACGTCAGTTGAAGGTCCTCGCGAGACCTCTCCGGCCGTATACACGGAGATCTACCCCTACGCTGCTGCCATGATTCCTACAAGGAGTGAACAGTTGTCCGTCAATGGCTACTCTCCAGTCCACACCACGTACCCCCTGGTGCCCCAGGCGTACGTATGGACTGACCACAGTCTTGTTGTCCAGAACCCGGGTCTCGCTGCCCAGCACTCACAAATCAACCCCGGTTCTCGTTTTATACAAGAAAACGACGGAAGTGATCTGGACGTACGTTCAAGAAAACGTCGTTTACCGACCGTCGCTCAACGCCGAGCGGCCAACGTACGGGAACGACGCCGGATGTTTAACCTCAACGAAGCCTTTGATTCTCTGAGGAGACGAGTTCCGACTTTTGCTTACGAGAAGCGTCTATCAAGGATTGAAACGCTACGTCTTGCTATAGCCTACATAGCTTTTATGACAGAGATCGTAAACGGGAAGAGCCCGGATGATATTAAATTGAATATCTACAGGAATCAAACGGTTAGCGATTATGGGCGAAGGCAACCGCCCTCAGCGATTTGTCAGCAGGAATCGGGTTTCAGCCTCGATTCGACTGGCGAGTCTAACGTTGATGAGGGCAATGCCAACAACGACGAGGAAGTATTCAGTGAATATGAATCAAACGGGGACGAATAGAAATATAGAACTACTAATTCTTAGTTACGAGTGTGGTTTGTAAAATGTAAACGTATTGGGATTGTGACGAACAACTCACGGCGTGCGTCATTTGAAAAGTTTGAAAATTGAATATGAAATCAATGATATCAGCTGAGAAGACGACAAATAGTAATTGTATCTGTGATCATTGAGTAAGACGTTGAGATGTCACAACTATTCCTTGGATGCAAAGAGGAAGGATACTTTGAACTGCTCTCAGAGTTCTAAAATAAGCTTTCCGAAACAGTGACAACAACACAGCTCACCTTTATGTGGCAATGTGCATAACGGTTTTTCAGCATTAAAATGTGTTTGCGTGTTCCGGATAACTTTCAGTCAGCATTGCATTCATACACGTTGGATTATCGTTGACATTTATTTTCCGTTACATTCTTGGAGCATATTTACTGGGAACGATTTGCGGATTACAGACGTTTTTTGTCATCTTGAAAAGGAAGTACAGTTTTAGTGCCATCTTATTCAATTTTCTTTCTATTTTATTCATTTGGTGTGTTGATGACATAGGTTTGTTAATGTTATGATATCAACATTATAATCATGTCGTTTTGAACAATCAAAGATTTATTTTAAATGTGTCGTTCACGTTTTAAAATAAGTCTTTATATTTGAACGAAAGAACAACAATTTTTTCCGGTTCTAATTGTGCATTTATTAAATATAATTAAGTAAAAATAATGCTCATTATTTGTACTAGATTATCCCTCAAATGCATTTCAATCAAAAATTTAGATTTCTATTTCTTATGAAATAAATGTAACATATTTTTCTTTCAAATCTTTTCGGTATTTCATGTACGGTATTTTACTATGTTAGCATATGGTTTGTTTGTGTTTGCAAACGATTGGCAATAAATTATTAATGGTTATTTTAATGTCAGTTTTTTCAGTGTTCCTCCCCAGTCTTCATCATCTGGGTGATACATGGTTAAACAAAAGACATATATTTCTACAGTTTAATTCACATGTTGTGTTCCTCAATAGCCAATATTAGACTTTATGTTTTTAGTATAGTCTCATGTATATTCGTAATTAATCTCTCAAATTACTTTAAACAAAACTAAGAAACAAAATGCAAAAAAAGCAAAACATAATTATTTAAAAAATATTTCCCAACAAGTATAGATCTAGGATAACAAGGAATATCATTTACCTTGAATCTCTTATGCCAGTTTATTTTTGTAAACTAGAAATGCTTTTATTCTGTTCACGGCACATAAAGATCCGGTGAAATGCAATTTAACCCAAACGTAATTGTCATGCCGTAACCGTATGTATTTACCCCTAAAACTCAACTGTCTGATGATTGAAACGTTTCATATTACGTTCATGATTTAATGTGCTTCTCCGTTAAATGATAGTTCATTTTTATTTAGCTTCTCCGTTTAATGATAGTTCATTTTTAATTAGTTTTTGGCACTTCTACGAACTTTGTACCTAAATTACACAATGAAATCCAGATTAGGGTCAGGCTGCATGACTTGCACGTGCATGTACCAATTGTTATCTAATTGTTTTGTTTGTTTTCTTCCGTTAGTATTGCTTTCTGTCACGTATGGACTATAGTTTCCCTTCCCAAATAATCTCTTTAAAATACAAATTTGGAAACCGTGTGATGTAAGCGACATGAAAGAAATGATTTCACCTCCTGTAGATCAAGATGATGTTCTCTTCCGCTGGTTAAGACACCATCATTATGTTTACTTCATGTTTGTGAACAAACACCATCATTATGTTCACTTCATGTTTGTGAACAAACACCATCATTATGTTTACTTCATGTTTGTGAACAAACAAAGAAAGGTGACGTGAAAGAAGATAGCATTTTAAAAAAAGGTTGTGCTAATTCAGTGTTGATATCCCTTGTGTAACTTGATGAGGATAAGTTACTTTCCAGTTATCACAGATGTGATGGTGTATTACACACTGGACAACTCTCTCAGTTCTAATGTAAACTATAAAACATCCACGCCCTGGAACACTCAAACTCGGCATCAGATTCCAGTGGGCGTAAACATCAAAATAGTGGTGTTAGTCACGAACATTTTGCTTCTATAAAAAATTCCACGAATAAATGTACTTATATAACCACGTGACACGGAGAAAGGGATAACAGCTTTAATTATTCGTCTATTAAAAAAGCAGATATTTTTGTGTGTAGTTTTTCAGACTCAATATTCAGCCTATTTCCATATTGAGTATTGATGTGATAAAAACATTACCAAAGATCACTAGAGCATCAAAATTAAAAATTAAAAAATAACAAACTTTCAACGTTTGTATTCTCTAACTGAGTAGATGAATATCGTGGTTGTATTAATTCGTTGTACAGAATATATAACTATAACTATAAGTATATAAAGTTGTATTTTTGTCATATCGAAACACAACATGGATTGTTAAGTGTTGATATATTTCATATATAAACGTTTCTATAAAGACCATTGTTTCCTTGTTTAGGGGGCGAAATTTACACCACGTGTTGAATCATAAAATTAAACAATGAATATATTTTAATGAAAACAATATACAATCTATCCTTTTTTAAATGATGACGTTGCTCACCACGTCAGTTCAATTCAGGACAAAACAACGATGAAAATCCCCCTGATCTCTTCTTTGCGGCATTCGAAACAAAACGAAATAATTGAAATAACGTATGCGATACCAGTGTGTATTTAAGACAATCTGAAATTTCACCCAGACACATTTTACTCAAAAATATGACTTTAATTCGACATACTGGTCATTGGAGTATGGAAATAATTTAATTATACGCCATTGGTACATCTACTGCGTCAACTAGACTGTTGCAGCGTCACTATAACATATACCGCCGGGAAAACGAAAGTATACACTTGAAAACTGGATTTGACCAAAACATTACCATCGTTTTCAAAACGTTGGCTGAAAACAGTCGCCGAAACACTGTCAACTTAAGGTCCAAAACACAACAATGAAATCCGTATCAAATACATCCCCATCGAACAACCATGTCTTGTTTCTTCACTTTTAGCCATCATCAAACAGAGGTGATTACTTTCTTTTGCCCGGTATTATATCACGCGAGATACAAAATATGCAGTTCCAATTTTCTAAATTTATTTTAAACTTTTGTCCAATGTCTCGACACATGCTATCTATTTCACCGACCAGTAGCAAGGAATTTTTAGAAAACACACATTTCGGCCGAGACGCAACCAGAATTTATTGAGTATATACAATATGTTCAAATACCTGCTATCCTCTTACGAATGAACTATTTTCTCCAATTGGACAAATTTCTTTCTTTGTGACGTGGTATTTGAACAAATTGCAAATTTGAAATCGTAATAAGTTCTTAGTAGTTAAAAAATTTAAACGTTAAATACAATTCGAATTAAATGAAATATAATATCTGCAATATTCTACAAACAGGTTATTCTAACATCAGACATCAGCTAGCGCAGGGAACAAATCAATATGTAACCGTTAAATACAACAGACCAGTGCTGTATCGGTGTGGGTTGTCCTGACGCCGCCGTCATTAACGGCCCAGCTGTGCCCGATACACAATCCCCTGCGAGATGTAGATTCACGTATTATGTCAAATAGACCATTATCCGTATGCCTGTTTGGATGATAGTCCGTATATACTGGCATATATGAACGCGCTGTCACCACTGCGCATAAAGTCTCGGATGTTGTCATATTCTCAGGACAAGATGTAGTGACTAATTGGTGACTATGGTAACCTAAATGGCGCATCTATAGGATGGTGATGAAAGGTGTGTTGCGGGAAAGATACACATTCTCTGAAATATAAAAATTCAAAAAATATTTTAAATTCAAAATTTAGTATGCGTTAATTTGGTGTAAAGTTCTCTCTTGTCTGTCATATTAAATTTGTGTGTATATTTTGTGTACATTTACACAATTTCCAATTATGTTTTAAGGCTGATAATTTATTATTGTGTAGTTGACTTTCTCCTTTCTGTCTAATTCCGTGTGTGTATTTATCTGCAGGCACACACAGTGTAAACTGATTTAGCGTTCAAGTGTGTTGTTGGGTGTTACGGGTCTTTTATATTTTCCTTATATCGAAATTGGTAAGTTCGTAGAAGATTCAAATTGTTAACGTTATCTGCCGTTCATGCAGTCTATGTTGCTAGGTTACATTAATATCACACACTGATGCCGCATGTGGGGAGGATGGAGGATGATTTTCAAAAATCTAGAATAGTTGTAGGGAGCACCTCATCGTCTATGTATTTATATAGTGCTTCATAAATCAGTCATCAATGAAATATAACAAAACAAACAAATGACATTTTTATAACTTAACTATGACAGTTTCTTATATGCTAATAAATCAGATATTCGCAAGAAAAATCCTGGGAAATATGAAACTCATTTTCCAATATTTTATTAATTGCATGCGGATCAGTACATTTTGATTCATGAGATGCATGAGTTCTCGGATAACGGTACATTCCAGCTAAATAACTGCATCTATTTCAGAATGTAATTTCAGAGTTTATTTCATCTCTGAACGTCCACGTGCATGTACTAAACCCGCCAATTCTGTCGACACGTGATGTTCACAGGACTTTAAAACCCATGTACTCAGAACGAAAAGTAATGTGAATGCGTGAATGACGAAACAAAATGGCGATATGGGACATAGGAGCAATTTGTGGATCAGTGTTAGTTAACAGTGGGTGGGGCTTGAGGGGATCGGGCTGTGTGTGTGTGTGTGGGGGGGGGGGGGGGGGGGGGGGGGGATGCAGTGCATATAACTCTCACCACAATTTGTCTTTCACGCCAAATGGAATCTGTTTCGGCGGATAATATAGACTGACTTCAGAGTTTGGAGTACTGAGTGAGGATAAGATATAACAACTTCTTTATTACAATTAGGAGCGACGTTCATGTGTCGGTTCTAACACGGTTACTCTGTACATCACTTGCTTGATCACAGTGTTAGATCCTACACCGAAACCTAACTCCTAATTGTGATAAAGAAGTTGTTCATCCATATATTTTATCCTTAATACAGACTGGTTAATCTCTGGCGTTAACGTTTAATATTTGGAACACAATGGGAAACAATGTTTGGAGTTGTTTTACATACACATCATACACTGTCCGTATATAAACCCATTCACATAAATACTAAACCTACACTGTTTATACATTAACCTATTCACATAATTACTAAGTCTACACTGTTTATACATTAACCTATACACATAATTACTAAATCTACACTGTGTATGCATTAACCTATTCACATAATTACTAAACCTACACTGTTTATACATTAACCTATTCACATATATACCAAATCTACACTGTTTAAACATTAACCTATTCACATAAATACTAAACCTACACTGTTTATACATTAACCTATTCACATAATTACTAAATCTACACTGTTTAAACATTAACCTATTCACATAAATACTAAACCTACACTGTTTATACATTAACCTATTCACATAATTACTAAATCTACACTGTTTAAACATTAACCTATTCACATAAATACTAAACCTACACTGTTTATACATTAACCTATTCACATAATTACTAAATCTACACTGTTTATACATTAACCTATTCACATATTTACCAAATCTACACTGTTTAAACATTAACCTATTCACATAAATACTAAATCTACACTGTTTAAACATTAACCTATTCACATAAATACTTAACCGACACTGTTTAAACATTAACCTATTCACATAAATACTTAACTGACACTGTTTATACATTAACCTATTCACATAATTACAAAATCTACTCTGTTTTTACATTAACCTATTCACATAAATACTAAATCTACACTGTTTATACATTAACCTATTCACATAATTACTAAATCTACACTGTTTTTACATTAACCTATTCACATAATGACTAACGACTATTAATTTGTTTCATACATGTCTTATCATTAGCATTTAATTCAAATCGAACAGTTTCTCATCTTTTTTATTTACACAGGCTGTGCCTTTGTGTTGTGTTGTAATCATGGCAATTTCAGAGATTTTCATTAATCTACTAAAACATAATAACACTAAAACACATATGTCACAAGCAGGTGGCTCTATATACGTTGCCGACTATCTTGAACAGGGGAGGGAGCGAGACTTTTATGAAAAAAATAATCTGTTCTGGAAATTGCTGAAATAAAATTTGGCCTCAGATTTTATCCCAAAACATAAAACTCATGCGCTGTTGCTCGAAACACGTGTACGAGGGTGACCACTCCCTTCGTGTAATATTTACCTGTAAGACGCCCGGTGGTCAGTGTGTAATGCGGGTTTGATTGGTTGGATTCATAGACTTACGTAATCCATAGAACATGTTTAGAACCTAAATATTTTCAAACATGTTTTAGGTGTTTAAATTCTGAACATGTTTAGATAATGGAGATGTTGCGTTTAGGTGGTAGTTAGGCTGTGAGGCGATAGCTCATTTCATGTGTTTAGACCTTAATGCGTTTTGATAGAACACGCCAAAGGGGAATTCCGACTAGGATTTAAATACATTCCTAATCATGTTTAGATCTGAACATGTCTTGTCTATGTTTTGGGGCGGTGGGGTAGCCTAGTGAAGGTCCGCCGAAGACCGGGGTTCGATTCCCCACATGGGCACAATACGTGAAACCCATTTCTACAGTTTCCTTGAGTGATATTGCTGGAATATTGCTATAAGCGACTTAAAACAACATCCACTCACCCCCTTGTCTATGTTTACATTTTAAACACGTTTTACGGTTTACCTTATACAACCATTCTGTGGTCTATGTATTCTTGTACGTTAAGCCTGACAGCGACCACAGCAGCTGGAACGAACTCTCTCACCAAGTGGTGGTACATCCGGGATCTCCCAGGCGCACTTCATCGCCACCCGGTGCCATGACACCTTGAAGTGATTGTAGTTGACGCGACATCCTGCACGGAGACGTGGGGCCATCTTGCACACTGTACAAAACGTGTTTAGGTCCTAACCTAAAACCTTATAACCCGTCCCCTATTTTGTATAATTGTGTTTTACAGATAAACGTGTTAAGTGTATGGGAGACCCGTATCCATAGAGTTAATCTGATCCATGGTTGACTTTATGACCAATGCTATGCCCTTTATTGAAACGTGTTTAGATTCTAAACATGTTTAGATTATGGTGATGTGTTTAGGTGATGATTAGGCTGGGAGAACGTTGCAGAAATTCTGCTTGATAGAGAGATGTACTGTAGGATGTCACACCCATGTTCAGGGTATTGGCTGCCTGAGAGTGCCTCCCAATCTTATATCCATCACATGACACTTATCACAATGACATAATACATATCCCCTTCTACGAGTTATTGTTTACTTAGCTTTTCTTCCGCCCCAGTATTAGCCTCCCGAAACAAATAAACAATGTGTCTTCATTTGTGTCTTATCCTCGGTGAAGTGGACAGCGCGACTTCCCGTAAAGCGAATATTGGTGCTTTGATACCCGAGCTGCGTCATACCAAAAGATGTTAAAAGATGGCAATTTTCCGGATTGGATATGTTTTTTATCCTTTTTTTGTTTGATTGACATTCTAGATGTTGATGAGTAAATAAGAAACATAATACTGTATGGATAGCAACTTCTGGCATTTGCTTTTTACGACGTTTCGATGTAGATTCTGACACCGTTACCTGTTGTTGTTGTCGTCGTCGTTGTTGTTGATGATGGTGATGTTAATCTGCTGCTTATTACACCATATCATGTACAGTAAACTACGGTTATAACGAACTCAAAGGGATTACTAATTTTAGTTCGTTATAACCGTAATTCGTTATAAGCATATATACAGCATAACTACAGCATATAGTCGGGACTAAAATGTTAATTCGTTATATCAGTTAGTTCGTTATAAGCGTGTTCGTTATAACCGTAGTTTACTGTATATATACATCTCATTACTCGGTTGTAGTCACTCTAGCTTGATAGCGGTTTGACAATCAACGTCGAAACGTCGCTAAATACAATAAACCAGTTGTTGTCCATAAAGTTGCATGTTTCTTCTCATTTTTTCCATGCTTTGTTTGTCTTTAATCAGAACAATATCTACTGTAACCACTTTTAACAAAACAACGTTTCTCAAAGAACTAAAGCTAGCAGAGTTTCAAATCTCGACGACATGGGAAGACACTATTTTGGGGTCTGACACATCAGCGTCTGACGACCACGTATTCCCTTTAAAGATAGAGTGCTTCGTCCCTGACACACGCACAACTGCCTCGTTGCAATGTATACACACATGTGACCAAAACATTTAATAAACAATGAATTGTGTGAATTTATCCTCATTAAACAAACGGTAAATCATCGCTGACAAATATGTCACATATATTAATATGACAATTCTTATGTCAATATATGTCATCAACATGTGGTCCTTGCCAATATTTATGTCAGTATAGTCGCAGATAAAGCCGCAGAAATATTATCACAAAACGATTTTTTAAAATATTTTCTTGAGTTTTAAGTTCAGTAAACTACGGTTATAACGAACTCAAAGGGACCACTAATTTTAGTTCGTTATAGCCGTAGTTCGTTATAAGCATACATACAGCATATATACATCAAATGGCCGGGACTAAAATGATAAGTTCGTTATATCGGTCAGTTCGTTATAAGCGTGTTCGTTATAACCGTAGTTTACTGTACTTCATTTTCACACAGAGGGGTGATGGTTACAAGTAAATGTAGGAACCCTAAGATGCAAATATTCACTTCTAGTTTTACAATAACCTGTTTTGTAAAAACAGCTTCGTCGTCACACGTGACCCAAAAAACACATTCAGAAACTCAAAATATAAAAACACCATATCATCCCAAAGCTCCAACTCCAAATACCATTTAAGGTATATGTGTCTCCGCTTAGGTATTTGTAAACCCTTGTAGTTAACAAGTAACAGGCTGTTTTTGTTTGTCGGCTGCTCGCTCGTTTCCTCACATCCCTCCGTCCACGTGCTGTACGTGTAATCGATAGCTATGTTATTTGTTCGCCATTCAACGCATCTCCATATTGATTTGCAACATATTGTACATTTATTAATATGAATAGGCTGTCAGTTTATAGCGAAACCAAATGTTAGCCCTTTGACGCAACATCAGCCTAGATCAAGCTTTGAAAATCAACCCCAACGTCTACATCAGACCCCGGGGCGGTTCTCCACGCTGTTGGCACTGTCATACTAGCCTGTGGAGGGTGCTGACGACGTTCAGTTCACAAAATAAACAGCCAATCAGAATTCTTGACACATGCATGTGGCTGTTGTTTACTCTGACGTCCGCGCTAGGGGCTTCAAGTACTACGCGATCCTTTGCAATTCATGCCGGTGGATTAATAAGGCAAACTTCCCCCGGTTTAGTGCAATTAGTGAAGGTAACCCGGCCCGGTTGTAATTCCGGACCTTCTTTCTTAACAATTGCTGGGTCATCTTGGGTTTTGCACCAACGATGGCCTCATCTGTCGAGTACAATGAAAAGCGTGCCAGATCATGTGCTGGTTTCAAAAAAAATTTGGGGATGTCACCTTCCTTCTTAACCGAAAGATAGACACTTTGCGTATTAAAAGACGTCGTAATATGAGAAGTCACGCTTTGCGAGAGAACATCATGAATTTGCACTTGTCGACAGCTCCTCAACTCCTACTACCCAGCTCTGGGCTTCAGCGGAGCCCTTTACAGACTGAGAATTTTTCACAATGGGTGATTTTTAATGTATTGGCAAAATTCAGGACCGAAAAAGAGAGCAATTCATATAAAACTGTTTTTATGACAGTCAGGTTTTCATAATTAAAGCCAATAACGGACGACAGATTCAAGATGGTGTAGAATCGATGGACGGTGCGGCAACAGGTTTGCTTGAATATTCGATACGGATATGCGAACAAAGGGTCGGCCTGAAGCGAGTGGTTGGGACTCGAGGCTTTACATTATATTATTTATTAATTAAGCTTCCTTTAATCCTTTTACATGTTTACAGCATCACAGCAAACATTGACTGATACGAGTGATGGAATTGAATGATGGTGTAGATGAAGATAGCGTAGAAAGAGTAGTAGTAGTAGTAGTAGTTGTTCTTGTTTTTGTAGCAGTAGTAGTAGCAGTAGCAACAGCAGCAGTAGCAGCAGCAGCAGTAGTAGTAGTAGTAGCAGTAGTAGTAGTAGAAGTAGTAGTAGCAGCAGCAGCAGTAGTAGTAGTAGCAGTAGTAGTAGTAGTAGTAGTTGTTGTTCTTGTTTTTGTAGCAGTAGTAGTAGAAGTAGTAGTAGCAGTAGTAGTAGTAGAAGAAGTAGTAGTAGTAGTAGTAGTAGTAGTAGTAGCAGTAGTAGTAGTAGCAGCAACAGCAGCAGTAGTAGAAGCAGCAGCAGCAGCAGGAGGAGGTGGAGGAGGTGTTAAGGGTATATATAGTTCATGGGAATGCTCAAATTAATATGCCTTTTAAATGAGAGGATATCAAAACATTATTTCAAAAACAATAAATTCTCACAACAGGTTGCTGGCTGTGTTTTTTCAGCTTAAACCCCACTGAAAGAATACATTAATATTTCAACCCACCTGTTCTTAAGATCAGCCTCCGTGGGGGCGGGGGAAAAGAGAGAGAACGTGGTGTTCTAATGAATGACATTCAACAATTAGACCGCAGTCGAATCCAAGTGCTAAAAGGTGGAGAATATTACCGTATTTCCCCTTCAAAGTCACATCTCGCAACAATTTCAGCATGTCATTTGTCAAGCCACAATTCCACCGTCAAGTTTACAAAACATAGCTGTAGAAGTTCAAAAGCATTAAAAACACTCGAGCAAAATAAATCTGAAATTCTTAAAGCGCTGTATTGTCCCCGAGGACCCGCGACGACAAACGTTGAATGCTTTCCCCCTAAGTCTCAGCCAGGCTTTCAATGATAAAATGAAATACTTGAAATTTTCAAGGCGTCTAAAGCGACGGTCCCTCCCCTAGTTCGTCGCGAGGCTTAAGGTTGCAGACTGATGGGGGATGCTGTGTTGCAGGGTGAACAGATAGCTTAGCCAATCATCACATGGTACGGGTTTGTGTGTTCGAATCAGAATACTTAACATCATCTATTTATTTTAATTACACCGTTTTTGAATTAATGCAATCGTTTATCGGCTTCCCAATTTATATGAAATATTCTTAGAACAATAACATATTGGCATTAGTAGCTCAAATACAGGGGCACATTTTACCTAACACGGCATATATGATGTACAGTTAACTACGGTTATAACGAACTCTAAGGGTCCACTAATTTTAGCTCGTTATAACCGCAGTTCGTTATAAGCAGATATACAGCATATATACAACAAAAGGCCGGGACTGAAAAATAAGTTCGTTATATCGGTAAGTTCGTTATAAGCGTGTTCGTTATAACCGTAGTTTACTGTATTTAGATAACGCTTCAACATGGACCTCTTATATCAGTTCATTATATTTTCTCATGGTTTAGGATTTGTTTTGATATCTCAAACAGTTGGCAATTTACGTATATTTAAGGATATATGTATGTTGTTGATTTTTTTTTAAAAACTGGCACTCAGTCGTTATTACCAGCTCACGCTAATATAAAGAGAATTTATGAAACTCTTAAAACTAGAGACACATCTTTCAAGTTTATCTGACGGAAAATCACTATTAAGAATTAGAGCGGGTCTTTATAACTGAAAAGCAATGAGGGAATATATTTGCTCTTGGCAGATTACGAAGATTGTTTCCAGTTTGTAATAACGATATAGAGGACGAATACCACTTTATATTCATTTGTTCATATTATGAAGATTTTATAAAAATATATCTGCCAACCACTGTTTAGACATACCCAGTTTGAGAACTAACAAGGAACATTTATAGACCGATTTATCCCATTACTATATATATGCTTACAGAGACAGACACTTGGTGGTCATAAAATGACACAGTCCTGGTGTGTTGTATTGATTTATTGTATAATGTGTCATTTGTAATTTGTTTTGCATTGTTTTGAGGCCTGCAAACAAATAACATTCTTCTTCTTATTAAATTGCACCTGGGTTTCAAAATATAGATATATTTTATTAAATATTACAATATACTTAACGAACTCAGATGCTGATGTAAATCTCTCAGAAGTCAGTGTGAATTTATTCAAAGGATCTTGCCTGAAAACTGTAGAGACGCATTCTAATTATTTATTTTATTTTTCGTCAAAGAAACCAATATGACAGTTTTGATCCGTTTAGCAGCCCACTGAGTCTGTCACAAGCAAATTAAAGATGTGAGGCTGGCAAGTTAAGATGGAGGAGCGCGAGGATGATTGTTTATACATTAATTAATTTAAATTAAAATCTACATTTACAGTGAATCATTAAGGCTAAAGTTGGAAAACGTTAAGAAATCGTGGTCAACTGTTTTCCAAATGTATGTGTTCCTAAAGAATTCAGTTTTAACATTTTATTTTAATTACTTTTTATAATATTCAATAGGTTCAATGGACTCAAAGGTTACGTGCCATACACCTAAAAACTGCAGTGACAAAGCTTGAGTTGTAAATTCTATATTCGCTACAATAGTGTTATGCTCGGGTCAACCCATGTTCAGTGAACTTACATTCAACACTGGACTCAAACGCTCGAAAGGTAAACGCTAAAAATCACCATTAAAAAGAGAACGAATCATACAATGTTTGATAGACCTTCAGAAATATTAAATAGCGAGTTACTCGCAAAAGCAGTTATATACCGCTTAAGAGACATCATCAGGTAGAACTCAAACTAACATTCTAAGGCAATGCCGATTGTTTACATATTGTTTCATTCATACTTGTGACATTTTCTGATAATTTGTTTGGATTTGTTAGAAAATATGCGCCGGTAGATTGAATATTTAATACATTCGCAAAAACTGACCATCTCAGTGTTACAAATCGTTGTAAAAGTTCTGCTTTGGCTATTAGTTTTTCCCCAAAAAATGTACGAATCAGTTTCGTTAGAGAAATATAATTATGGCAGTTAGACGCAATTATGTTGTCTAGAAAGTAATGTTTCATTGAAAAGTCGCCGAACCACTACCTCTTAATTTTTGTGCATGAGCAGACAAGCCGAGAATCCCGTCACATCGCAAAGCAAGCGGAACGATCCATTTGTTCGAGGTAGAAATGATATAGTTCGCTGTGAACTCGTAAAAAATGGTCGTAATAAGTAGTCGCACTGCCTTAAAAGAATTCATTTCCGATTTTAGTCAAGCTTAATCAAAACACCGGATACTGTCAATTAGTATGTGTAGCCACTCGCAGTCCAGCTGCCTAGCATGGCCCGTCGTATACAAAACACCGCCTAACTCTGACGGGCTATTTCTTCCCGATGCCAGACTCAGAACTATTTATAAATCGTTTAAGAAATTTTTACCTTTTTGCGAATGATGCGTTTTGCAGCAAACCCAACACCGTGCGACAAAGAAGACAAGCACAAAACCCGCTGGTGTCCCTTTACAAATTGTAAAGACTTCGATTTTTTTATTAGTTCCGACAAACGTCAGGCCGACATAAGAAATGTGTCAACTACCCCGGGTGGCGACCCAGGCGACCTTTCAACACAGGCCTTGGTTATGGTATTAAAGCCCAATTAGCGTTATAGTTACACCAAACAAACAACCACCAACGTTAAACACTTCCTATGGAAGTGCGGTCCATAATAAAGCGACGTATTTCATTAAGTTTTCTTTCGGTTCCGAGTTAAAGCGGTTTAAGACAAGGGGCAAATTTACTGCCTGACGCCGGATCTCGGTGAACTCGTGTTCGGAGCGCGACCATTTGCGGAACGCTGTTTCCGTAACTTACGCGTAATTTGAGCCACGTGCTTACGGTCAGAGAAGCCGAGATTAAAATGGCTCGGAAAAGACGAAAAGGCGATAACATCCACGTGCAGGGAAGAAAGGATAACCTTAACGCTCCATGCATCGAACTCTCCGCAGATTACAACTCAGGGTTTTCTTATTGTTTCTACCGACTGTGGAAACATATTCTATTGCGACACGTCTGATATTTTCGTGAATTATTAGTGCGGAATACAGCGGATTGTCGGACAAAGCATAAGAAAGAAAAAATAATGCCCGGGGAACGCAATTATGCCGATCGACGTATAACGACATAAAATCGGTCCCCAAAACGTCATGGCGACTTCGGGGATGCTGTCAAAATGCAAATCAACGCATGCGTAATTTCAACATAATGTGCGCGCATCCGTGTTTTGTGTCTTGACATGAAGGCATTACAAGCACTGTGTTGGTTTTTCGCTTGGCTTCCCTCGAAAGAAAGTAATATCTTTGACGACTGTTTCCCCTGTTCGGGGATAGCTCACCTTATCCAATACAAGGAAGCAGCGTAAGGAGAACGACTGAAACAGGACAGGGAGGAATGGGGAGCAACCGGGTTGGCGTATAACTGCCTCATTTGATGTTAGGGACTGGACATTTTACAATGGGGTGGGGGTTGGGAGGGGGGATTGATCTTAGGGCGGTATCCTTTTTGCCGCCCCCCCCCCCCCCCCCCCCCCTCCCCTCATTGAGCCATGCTCTCTCTCACGCACACACACACACACACACGCAAACACGCACGCACGCACGCACGCACGCACACACACACACAACCACACACACAGACACACACCATACATGTAGCAGTTTTTCATGACTCCCCACCCCCCTCCCTCCCTATAATTTATCCATGTCCAGTCCGTAAATAATGCTCAAATATACCATTTTTAGATTTGACAAAAATAGACCTGTATCATTTATTCATGACCCCCACCCTGAAATCCCCACCCGCCCCTATAATAACTGTCCAGTCCAGATATATAACATAATAGTTATTTGACAAACCTTAAGCTTACTATTGCAAGTTGTTACCGGAATTAGTTATTCGCATTCATCCAGCAGCTACTGCTTTGCATCTCCTTGAAAAAAAGTTGTATCAGGACTAAGGGTCAAAGTTAAAAAACAACTGAAAATTCATTTCAAAGCAAAACAATGCCAATATAATGTAATTTAATGAATAATCGAAATATCAAAAGCGCTAACTTTATTGATGTATATACAATAATGGATTTAGTTTATAATCCCCTCCTGCGAAAAGCTATATGAAGCCAAAGCCTGTTCAAATTCTGTGAAACTTTCGAAATATCAGAGAGCTTTCTATTTATTGTCGGTGTAATGTGGGAGTGCTAGTTAATTATTTCATTTTAAAAAAACTACTGAAAGTGTTAGTCTCTAATAAAGTAATCGATAACAACAGCAATATTTCCATAAATTACAAGAAATTTATGTGTGACAAGTCTAATAGTATGTGTGTGAGTGTTTAGGTGTAACAGACATCTTGTGTCACAGTCGTCTTTTCGCTGTTGAAACAATGAGGTAATTAATAACCAATCAACATGCAGGTGCTATGAGGACGTACACCAGTTTATTACTAGAGCATTGCACGTGCAGAAACACGTGTTGCACGTGCGACAGCACCGCTTAACCACTGGCCAAATCCGAAGTAAATAAGTTGTGATTAATGCGAATAATTTCCACGTTTCGGATGAATTTTATCTGTGACCATAAAATTCCCTTTAGTTTGTTAAGTCGTTAGATATTTCAGTTTCTGATATGTCAATTTACACATGAATTCGACACGCTATGCAATGATCTTGATTTATCACTCCTGTGATGTCGGACAATGAAATTATGTTTAATATCTGACCGCAAAATAATAACTTTTATGCTTCTCTTTACGCAGACTTCAACCTCTTGTTGATTCACCTGGCCCCAGCAGCACAAAAAGCGAAAAATAGTCCTTGTTGACAATCCTCTGTCCTCGCTCAACCGTATAATGTCTGCATCTACGACTTCAAAACCCATTGAAGCACATATATGTAATTATGCATGGGTCATCACGCTGATAATCATGGTGAAGGTTCCTTTTAAAGGGCCAAGCAATTTTTGACTGCGATCGCTTCCACACCAACACTGGAGTCAATAGTGGAAATTGTTAGACTGGGCGCCGGTCTTTATTTTGACCGTACAATTGTCTGTTTGATGCCCTGCGCTGGCCGCAAGTCAAGTAGGGGCGTGGATGCCCGCTGCCTGTCTGACCACATGAAAAATAGGCTAATGTACAAACTGTTCGGATGTTCATTGTGAATTTATGTATACAAAGCTAACCTTTCAATTCAAACGGGGTTAAATAAACGGGTTACGAGTCTCTATAGCTCCGTCCAACCCGTAAAGGTTTTTTGTTCTTCATTCGTTTTTGTGAGACTTCTTCTTTTCATATTCCGTGTCTAGCTTTACTCATTTTTCTTGACACTGTTCGTTTTCATACAACTCTACCTTTTCACATCAATCGTTCAGTTATAATAATGTTTCATTTTCCTATTTTGCTTTTGTTCGTTGCTTTAATAACGTAGGCGCTCATTTCCATACGGATTTCACCTTTCACTCCCGACTGTATATTTCGGAACCAAATATTGATATCATTTTTTATGTAAACATGATGGATGTTAAACAAAACAAAAATCTGTATTATTTCACACGTCATCTAGTGATCTGAGTCGTTCCTATGTCTCTTATAATCAAGATTCCTATATGGGGGCCTGATGATTGCACGTGGCCTTAGGTAACCCACATCTTCGTTAAATGACGAGTTCTAGTACTGGAAATGCTTCAGGCAAGTCGTCATGGATCGGTTGTCTCCCTTTGTCTCCATGACAATGAAGTCGGGATGCCCGTATGTACATGTGATCGCATTTCAATTACAGTTTATAAAGGTTGGAGTACAATTATTCAGTTTATAAATCCATGCCTGGGACACCCCTTTTTAAACGTTCCGCAGCAATGATTACTTGAAAAATGTCTCAAAGCTTTAATTGCTTAGCTTTTGTTTTGTTTTGTATTCTGTCTTTGTAATATCTTTGATAAGTTCTGATAAACATGCCGTTTGAAGAATGCTCAAAATTGGTGTGGACGTAAGGACAATTGCTGTTTAAAAAAATGCTTACAATGAGCACATTGAAGCAAAAAACAAAACTATAAATGGCAAAGAAGCGGATGTACATGCTGTTTAATACAGTTGGCATGCCCCTTTATCCTACGCAGTTTTTTTCCATATTTCAATAGAGGCAGTTGTATTTAAGATGCCACGCAATGGACTGAAAACATTAGTCCTTCCAGTTCCAGTGAACAGGCAAATCTGAGAAAAACATTGGAGGGAGTAAACAGCCTTGTCGTAATCTCCAAACTGTGGGCGTCGGTTAGTTTAAATACAATGTAATTACGACAGCTACTTTTGATGAATATTAGCAAGTGGTATCGACACGTTGTTAATATTTTGCAACTTTATTCCTCAACAGCTCATTGTACTGCGAGTCAAATGAAAGCTTTTTATACTGGTGACATATCGTGATATCGATATGGTCATATTCCTCCGGTTGGTCAGCAGTTTCCCAGGCAGCGGTCATCCTCCGTGGTCAAGTTGTAGCGCGTCCGCCCGGCAGTGGTGTCAACATAATTTCGTTGGTTTTGGTCACCATTGCCGCCATCACACAATCTGCGGATTAAAAACGACTAAACCCTTTCTATTATCATAAAATAATCAATGGTAAAGGCGGAGACGGTTGTACAATTATGACAAGCGATGATACCAGGTGTTCGCGAAAAGATGAGCTTATCCTGCCCAAACCAGAAGTTACAAACACATGCTAGCCAATTTTTATCCTGAAAAAACACGGGAACGTACGGTACAAATCAAAATAGTTTATAACAGAAATGTCATGATACAAAAAACATAACGCGTTACTTCTCTCTGTAAAGTTAAAAAGCAAGTTACAAAAGTTATTAAATATGTATTAGGACACACGCATACACGTTGAATAATATCCAATTTAATCCAATCCACATAACCCACCAAATACGGTTTAGCTCAATGGAAAAAAATGAATATAAATTTAAACAAATATTTAAAATGTATAAAATAAAATCATTAATGTGTCATGAACGAACTCGACCCTGGCGTGGAGGTTTTATACCTTCTGAACCATTTTACAGTAAACTTTCTAAAAATAAACTACAACAAAAGTCAAATGTAACGGTAACAGCTCATAACAGAATTGTTTTTTTCAGGAACGAGAAACATCAACATGCAGTGAACCATGGAGAATGTTGTAATTAAAAGGCCCAAATCATAACTGTAAAACTCCACAATGATCAAGTTGACTGATTGGATTCGATGAACACATAAACTCCGTTCATTTTTAATAATAAGCGTGGTAACATATTTTGTATTGATGTATACCTCTCGATGTCACATTTGGTTGGCCGTTTCGGGTTATAATACCGTAGTTCCTAAGGAAAACCTCTCGTTATTGATTCGGAATTTTTCTATTTGTATTATATTTTCTGTGTTATATTTCGATACATTTACTGACATATCGACATTTCGCTTTTCATGGCTAGAACATTTAAGTTAAATAGATCAAAAGTTATTTTCTACTGTTATAATGTTGTTTCTTTTTTTAAGTTCAACAATTCGCACATTTGGCATCTGATTTGGCACTTGTAGCATATGCGTTTGTCTTTTTGAGTAAACTTGCACCATGGCACCAACTCTGCCAGTCCAAGAGCAGAGATTCGCTGAGATACTCTCGGGGACGCTCAGATGATCTGAGATACTCTCCTTATACGCATGGTAAGTAAGATACGCTCAGATACACTGTGAAACATTAAGATACGTTCAGATACACTGTGAAACATTAAGATACGTGCAGATACACTGTGAAACATTAAGATACGCTCAGATACACTGTGAAACATTAAGATACGCTCAGATACGCTGTGAAACATTAAGATACGCTCAGATACACTGTGAAACATTAAGATACGCTCAGATACACTGTGAAACATTAAGATACGTTTAAATACGCTGTGAAACATTAAGATACGCCCAGATACGCTGTGAAACATTAAGATACGCTGTGAAACATTAAGATACGCTCGGATACACTGTGAAACATTAAGATACGTTCAGATACAGTAAGAGATAGAGATTGTTTATTCATTGTAAGAGACCAAAGGCCCATAATATATATCATACTACATATTTATATACGGTAACGTATGTTCAGATACAGTGGGAAACGTCACATACACACAGATACACTAAGGTACGCTAATATACAATAAGCTACTTTCAGAGACGCTTCGATGATTTGTACAATGGGACCTTTCCACTTTTTTCAAACTAAACCTCAGTTCATCCAGCAGTGAATGGGTACCCGGTAGGATGAGAGTCATGAGCATTCATCGCTATTATTATTTCTTGTAAATTAGGATTAGTAGTAGCAGTAGAAGTAGTTGTGGTGGTGATGGTGGTGGTATTAGTAATTGTAGTAGTAGTAGTAGTAGTAGTAGTAGCCTAGTGATTAAAGCGTTCGCTCGTCACGCCTAAGAACCGTGTTTGTTTCTCACGCTATTATTATTTCTATTACATTAGAATCAGTAGTAGTAGTAGTAGTAGTAGTAGTAGTAGCCTACTCATTATAGCGTTCGCTCGTCACGCCTAAGAACCGTGTTCGTTTCTCACGCTATAATTATTTCTATTACATTAGAATCAGTAGTAGCAGTAGTAGTAGTAGTAGGCGTAGTAGTAGTAGTAGCCTACTCATTATAGCGTTCGCTCGTCACGCCTAAGAACCGTGTTCGTTTCTCACGCTATTATTATTTCTATTACATTAGAATCAGTAGTAGTAGTAGTAGTAGTAGTAGTAGTAGTAGTAGTAGCCTAGTGATTATAGCGTTCGCTCGTCACGCCTTAGAACCGTGTTCGTTTCTCACGCTATTATTATTCCTATCAAATTAGGATCAGTAGTAGCAGTGGTAGTAGAAGTAGTAGTAAGGGTAGTAGTAGCCTAGTGATTATAGCGTTCGCTCGTCACGCCTTAGAACCGTGTTCGTTTCCCACATAGGTATAATGCGTGAAGCCCATTTCTTGAGTTTGCATTTCTATATCGCTGGAATATTGTTAAAAGCGGCGTAAAACCATACTCACTCACTATTATTTCACACGTGGAGGCTGGAAGAACGACTGACACTTGTACCATCATAACGGTAGTATAGTCTCTAGTACCAACATAACGGCAGTTTAGCCTGGTTTATTGGGGTGCGTGCGGTACTGTACATACAGTTAGCGATCGATCTCATTTGAATTTAAGAATTCCGGCTGTCGCACGCAGATCAAGCTGACGTCACATATCGAAGCAACAGCTGTCCGCCATTGTTTTGATGTGTCCACAGATCGACTGTAACTACTGTGCTCACGGCACACCTCCGTCTAGACAACACTCAACTCGCGGACAACACACTCAACTGAAACTGTGTGTTTATTCTGTTTATAACCTAATCCCCATCAACTGATGGATTCATAAGCATAGGCTACTGCCTTGGTACAGATATACAAACACGGGCTACTGCCTTGTTACAGATATACAAACACGGGCTACTGCCTTGGTACATATATACAAACACGGGCTTCTGCCTTGGTACATATATACAAACACGGGCTACTGTCTTGGTACATATATACAAACACGGGCTACTGCCTTGGTACATATATACAAACACGGGCAACTGTCTTGGTACATATATACAAACACGGGCTACTGCCTTGGTACATATATACAAACACGGGCTACTGCCTTGGTACATATATACAAACACGGGCTACTGCCTTGGTACATATATACAAACACGGGCTACTGCCTTGGTACATATATACAAACACGGGCTACTGTCTTGGTACATATATACAAACACGGGCTACTGTCTTGGTACATATATACAAACACGGGCTACTGTCTTGGTACAGATGTACAAACACGGGCTACTGCCTTGTACAGATATAGAAACACGGGCTACTGCCTTGGTACAGATATACAAACACGGGCTACTATCTTGGTACAGATATACAAACACGGGCTACTGCCTTGGTACATATATACAACACGGGCTACTGTCTTTGTACATATATACAAACACGGGCTACTGTCTTGGTACATATATACAAACACGGGCTACTGTCTTGGTACAGATATACAAACACGGGCATCTTGGTACAGATATACAAACACGGGCTCCTATCTTGGTACAGATATACAAACACGGGCTACTATATTTCTACGGATATACAAACACGGGCTACTGCCTTGGTACAGATATACAAACACGGGCTACTATCTTGGTACAGGTATACAAACACGGGCTACTGTCTTGGTACAGATATACAAACACGGGCTACTATCTTTGTACAGATATACAAACACGGGCTACTATCTTGGTACAGATATACAAACATGGGCTACTATCTTTGTACATATATACAAACACGGGCTACTGTCTTGGTACATATATACAAACACGGGCTACTGCCTTGGTACATATATACAAACACGGGCAACTGTCTTGGTACATATATACAAACACGGGCTACTGCCTTGGTACATATATACAAACACGGGCTACTGCCTTGGTACATATATACAAACACGGGCTACTGCCTTGGTACATATATACAAACACGGGCTACTGCCTTGGTACATATATACAAACACGGGCTACTGTCTTGGTACATATATACAAACACGGGCTACTGTCTTGGTACATATATACAAACACGGGCTACTGTCTTGGTACAGATGTACAAACACGGGCTACTGCCTTGGTACATATATACAAACACGGGCTACTGCCTTGGTACATATATACAAACACGGGCTACTGCCTTGGTACATATATACAAACACGGGCTACTGCCTTGGTAAATATATACAAACACGGGCTACTGTCTTGGTACATATATACAAACACGGGCTACTGTCTTGGTACATATATACAAACACGGGCTACTGTCTTGGTACAGATGTACAAACACGGGCTACTGCCTTGTACAGATATAGAAACACGGGCTACTGCCTTGGTACATATATACAAACACGGGCTACTATCTTGGTACAGATATACAAACACGGGCTACTGCCTTGGTACATATATACAACACGGGCTACTGTCTTTGTACATATATACAAACACGGGCTACTGTCTTGGTACATATATACAAACACGGGCTACTGTCTTGGTACAGATATACAAACACGGGCATCTTGGTACAGATATACAAACACGGGCTCCTATCTTGGTACAGATATACAAACACGGGCTACTATCTTTGTACGGATATACAAACACGGGCTACTGCCTTGGTACAGATATACAAACACGGGCTACTATCTTGGTACAGGTATACAAACACGGGCTACTGTCTTGGTACAGATATACAAACACGGGCTACTATCTTTGTACAGATATACAAACACGGGCTACTATCTTGGTACAGATATACAAACATGGGCTACTATCTTTGTACATATATACAAACACGGGCTACTATCTTGGTACAGATATACAAACACGGGCTACTGACTTGGTACAGATATACAAACACAGGCTACTGTCTTGGTACATATATACAAACACGGGCTACTGTCTTGGTACATATATACAAACACGGGCTACTGTCTTGGTACATATATACAAACACGGGCTACTGCCTTGGTACATATATACAAACACGGGCAACTGTCTTGGTACATATATACAAACACGGGCTACTGCCTTGGTACATATATACAAACACGGGCTACTGCCTTGGTACATATATACAAACACGGGCTACTGCCTTGGTACATATATACAAACACGGGCTACTGCCTTGGTACATATATACAAACACGGGCTACTGTCTTGGTACATATATACAAACACGGGCTACTGTCTTGGTACATATATACAAACACGGGCTACTGTCTTGGTACAGATGTACAAACACGGGCTACTGCCTTGTACAGATATAGAAACACGGGCTACTGCCTTGGTACAGATATACAAACACGGGCTACTATCTTGGTACAGATATACAAACACGGGCTACTGCCTTGGTACATATATACAACACGGGCTACTGTCTTTGTACATATATACAAACACGGGCTACTGTCTTGGTACATATATACAAACACGGGCTACTGTCTTGGTACAGATATACAAACACGGGCATCTTGGTACAGATATACAAACACGGGCTCCTATCTTGGTACAGATATACAAACACGGGCTACTATCTTTGTACGGATATACAAACACGGGCTACTGCCTTGGTACAGATATACAAACACGGGCTACTATCTTGGTACAGGTATACAAACACGGGCTACTGTCTTGGTACAGGTATACAAACACGGGCTACTGTCTTGGTACAGATATACAAACACGGGCTACTATCTTTGTACAGATATACAAACACGGGCTACTATCTTGGTACAGATATACAAACATGGGCTACTATCTTTGTACATATATACAAACACGGGCTACTATCTTGGTACAGATATACAAACACGGGCTACTGACTTGGTACAGATATACAAACACAGGCTACTGTCTTGGTACATATATACAAACACGGGCTACTATCTTTGTACAGATATACAAACACAGGCTACTGTCTTGGTACAGATGTACAAACACGGGCTACCCCAGCAACCTATGCTGGCCGTATCGTGGGATTCCGGGTAAGAATATGGGTCCCAAGCACCTAATGCTGGCCTTGTCGTGGGATTCTGGGTAAGAATATAGGACTCCAGCACCCTATGCTGGCCGTATCGTGGGATTCCGGGTAAGAATATAGGTCCCCACCACCATATGCTGGCCGTATCGTGGGATTCCGGGTAAGAATATGGGTCCCCAGCACCCTATGCTGGTCGTATCGTGGTATTCCGGGTAAGAATATAGGTCCCCAGCACCCTATGCTGGTCGTATCGTGGGATTCCGGGTAAGAATATAGGTCCCCAGCACCCAATGCTCGCCGTATCGTGGGATTCCGGGTAAGAATATGGGTCCCCAGCACCCATGCTGGCCGTATCGTGGGATTCCGGGTAGGAATATGGGTCCCAAGCACCCAATGCTCGCCGTATCGTGGGATTCCGGGTAAGAATATGGGTCCCCAGCACCCTATGCTGGCCGTACCGTGGGATTCCGGGTAAGAATATGGGTCCCCAGCACCCTATGCTGGCCGTATCGTGGGATTCCGGGTTAGAATATAGGTCTCCAGCACCCTATGCCGGCCGTATCGTGGGATTCCGAGTTAGAATATAGGTCTCCAGCACCCTATGCTGGCCGTATCGTGGGATTCCGGGTTAGAATATAGGTCTCCAGCACCCTATGCTGGCCGTATCGTGGGATTCCGGGTTAGAATATAGGTCCCCAGCACCCTATGCTGGTCGTATCGTGGGATTCCGGGTTAGAATATAGGTCTCCAGCACCCTATGCTGGCCGTATCGTGGGATTCCGGGTTAGAATATAGGTCCCCAGCACCCTATGCTGGCCGTATCGTGGGATTCCGGGTGAGAATATAGGTCTCCAACACCCTATGCTGGCCGTATCGTGGGATTCCGGGTGAGAATATAGGTCCCCAGCACCATATGCTGGTCGTTAGAGGCTGCAGAGGTGGTCTGGATCGGTGACTGGGTTGATTGCATGCAGTCGTGTCTCGACGGTGTCACTAGCTTGTCTAGTCCCTGTCGATTATATACTGACCGCCATCATTTTGGTGAAACATTGTTGAGTGCAGCATTAAACAACAAAAACAAAAAAGACGTTAGTTTCTTATACTAATACTGCCGTTTTCTCCACTAGTACTACATTTATTCTACTGATACTACATATATTCTACTTGTACTACATTTATTCTATTGATACTACATATATTCTACTGGTACTACATTTATTCTACTGGTACTACATTTATTCTACGAATACTACATTCAGTTCTATTAAAACTACATTTACTTCTACTAGTATTACATTTACTTCTTCTATTACTACAATTACTTCCAATACTACGTTTATTCTACTGGTACTACACTTATTCTTCTTATACTATAATTACTTCTACTAATACTACATTTATTCTACTAAAACTACATTTATTTCTACTAATACTATATTTACTTCTACTAATACTACATTTACTTCTACTAATACTACATTTACTTCTTCTAATACTACATTTATTTCTACTAATACTACATATATTCTTTTAATACTACATGTACTGCTTTTAATATTACATTTAGTTCCGTCTATATTACCGATGTCTTCCAATACAAAAAAAATGCTACTATACGTCGTCTAATACTATTCACCCAATACTACTTCTCTGATAATACTGAGTTCTAGTTTTCAAATACAATTTTACTTCTGAGTTCGGTTGAGTTGGGATGGGTTTCCTATCCAAAATAAGGTTACTTTAATCCCACAGCTCGGGTAATATCAAGTGTTCGTGTTATCTGACTGTTCGCGTTATCCGGAGTCGATGTATGTTCGATGAGGCGGATATGGCACGCCTGAAACAACTATTTTATGATCCGCGCTCTCCACCTTCGGGAACATTCATAATGAGTAATTGCCTGTTGCGGGGAATTAACCAAACGTGTTCTTTTTGCACGGGGATCCAACATGGAAATAGACGTAATTGTTCCGTACAGAGAATGTGTAAACGGCCATGGTAAACTCAACACTTAGAGAGGTTGGCACAACCTGTTGCCGCTCAGGTTGAAGACTAATTGGGCCTCTGTCGGAAACGAGCAACTCCAATAAACAAAGCCAAGGGGAGTGGGAGGGGTTTGGGGTGGGGGGAGGGAACAGAGTGAGAGGCAACCGACCCGGGCTCGTGGACTCGTTGGGGCGTTAAGACGTAGCTGTCGCTGCAGTTGTAGCTGCCGTGCTGCTTTGGTGCACGAGTACTGATGTGTAAGGGAGATAATCACGTCACTGGTGCTTCAACTGATTCCGGTTGTGTATCAGGTTTTACGGATTGTTGTCATCAAGCGGTCGTCCACCCCTGCATCAGTGGCAAACTACTACTACTACTACTACTACTACTTCTACTACTACTACTACTACTTCTACTACTACTACTACTACTACTACTACTACTACTACTACTACTACTACAACACAACACCACCGGCATAAGTTACAAACATACACACAAACATGCATACGTGCATGTACGTCGCTAAGTGCAATGATCAATACCGTGGTATTCCGGGTAGGAATATAGGTCCCTAGCAACCTATGCTGGTATTACCGTGGTATTCCGGGTAGGAATATAGGCCCCTAGCAACCTATGCTGGTCGTGCCGTGGTATTCCGGGTAGGAATATAAGCCCCCTAGCAACCTATGCTGGTCGTGCCGTGGTATTCCGGGTAGGAATATAGGCCCATAGCAACCTATGTTTGTCATAAGAGGCGACTTATTTTGTATAAGACCAGCATTGGTTGCTAGGGGCCTATATTCCTACCCGGAATACCACGGTATTGACCTTCAAGATCACTGCACTTACATAGCGACGTACATGCAGGTATGCATGTTTGTGTGTGTGTTTGTGACTTATGATCAGGTTCGGTGACTTGGTTAATTTCACGTCATCGTATCCCGACCGTGTGGATTGTTGCTCATCATATCACTCACTTGCTCGTCTGGTCCAGAGTCCATTAAAGGCTGACCGCCGTCAATAAGTGGGATTATTGCTGAGTACGGCGTTAAACAACAAACACGTCTACTACTACTTCATCCGTGCTACGTCTTCTTCAACTGCAGCCTTCCACATTACCCAGATTGTCAGAAGGGCTGTATTCCTGGTAGCAAGCCCGGGTACTCTCCCAATGTCAGTCAACAGATTGGGAGGTACCAAACCTTAGGCACCGAGAACAATGGGGAATCGGACAACTTGGTACTTGGGATGCAAGCGTGACATTTCGAAAGCGAGGTCTGCATATTTGCCACGTTTTCCCTGAATCTTGTTAATCACATTGGTGTAAAAGGGGACAGAAAATTCAATGATACAAATGATTTCATTGGATTTATCAAAAAGGACAAGATCAGGTTTGTTGCCCTGGATAACCCCGAGGCTGTAAATTGGCCCTTTTCGAAAGAATTTTGCATTGATCATTTTCCATGACGCCCTCTACATATTCCGGGTCGTACCATGGATGGACCTCTGTGTCAAAACCACAAGCATGGCGAAGACGGTAATAAAATGATCGAGCTACACCATCATGTCGTTTAAGATACTGTGTTTGTGCCAAGGCTGGGCATCCACAGACAATGTGTTGGACAGCCTCATTAAATTAATTACATAATCTACATTTCAGATTTACATTTAGATGCAAAATCACACATTGATGGTTTATTATTATTATTATTGTTGTTGTTGTTGTTGTTGTTGTTGTACTTACTGATTGCCTTATTACCTTGAGCTGTTTAATCTATACATCGTTTGTTTTTTGTTCTATGAAGTTGTTTTAGATTTCAATGAGTATCCTTTGTGGGTTTTATATAGAAGTCAGTTTAATGGGTGTACAGACCACATTATGAAGAAAAGATAGGGGAAAGAAAACCGCCTTGTCGTATCCCTGTCCCTTGGAATGAGCAGTTAGTTCATATTTGTTCCCCACGGGAGGACAAGGCCACATTAAATTTATTAGACGCTGATTTGATCCATGTTTTCCACCCGGTCTGACATACAGTCAAGTCCCGTTAATATACTCGTTAATCCGACATGGTTGGTTGCATATGATTAATGTCAGATTAACGAGTATGTTGGATAAACGAAAAAAAGTAGTATAAACGTTCGATCGAAAATCGGACAACTACACGATAGATAACGATACAAGCACGTAATACAAAGTGAAAAATGAAATATTCATATTGTTATGTTACATTGTTTGCGGAATATGTAGTTGTGTCGGAGTCGGAGTGCGAGATTGTCGGATTAACGGGTCTAAACAGCACTGATTTAATCGGTTCCCATCTTTAGTATCGGATAAAGCCGATTGTCGGATTAACGTGTGTCGGATTAACGAGACTTGACTGTATATAGAATCGACCTCGTTTGTCAAGCCAATTCATCTCAGTGATCATTCACAGTGAACACAGCAAACACAACGAACACTGTGAACACAGGGACACAGGGAACACGGGGAACACAGGGAACACAACGAACAATGTGAACACAGGGAACACAGGGAACACAGTGAAGACAACGAACACTGTGAACACCGGGACACAGGGAACACAGGGACACAGGGAACACAACGAACACTGTGAACACAGGGACAGAGGGAACACAGGGACACAGGGAACACAGTGAACACAGGGACACAGGGAACACAGTCAACACAGGGACACAGGGAACACAGTCAACACAGGGAACACAGGGACACAGGGAACACAGTGAACACAGGGACACAGGGAACACAGGGACACAGGGAACACAGTGGACACAGGGAACACAGGGACACAGGGAACACAGTGAACACAGGGAACACAGGAACACAGGGAAACTCAGTGAACACAACGAACACTGTGAACACAGGGACAAAGGGAACACTGTGAACACAGGGAACACAGGGACACAGGGAACACTGTGAACACAGGGAACACAGTGAACACAACGAACACTGTGAACATAGGAACACAGGGAACACAGTGAACACAGTGAATACAACGAACACTGTGAACACAGGGACACAGGGAACACAGGGAACACTGTGAACACAGGGACACAGGGAACACTGTGAACACAGGGACACAGGGAACACAGGGACACAGGGAACACTGTGAACGAAGGGAACACAGTGAACACAACGAACACTGTGAACACAGGGAACACAGTGAATACAACGAACACTGTGAACACAGGGACACAGGGAACACTGTGAACACAGGGAACACAGGGACACAGGGAACACAGTGAACACAGGGAACACAGGGACACAGGGAACACAGTGAACACAACGAACACTGTGAACACAGTGAACACAACGAACACTGTGAACACAGGGACACAGGGAACACAGGGACACAGGGAACACAGGGAACACAACGAACAATCTGAACACAGGGACACAGGGAACACAGTGAACACAACGAACACTGTGAACACTGTGAACACAGGGACTCAGGGAACACAGTGAACACAACGAACAATGTGAACACAGGGACACAGGGAACACAGTGAACACAGGGACACAGGGAACACAACGAACACTGTGAACACAGGGACACAGGGAACACAGTGAACACAGTGAACACAACGAACACTTTGAACACAGTAACACAGGGAACACAGGAACACAGGGACACAGAGACACAGGGAACACAGGGACACAGTGAACACAGTGAACACAGGGAACACAGTGAACACAACGAACACAACGAACACAGGGAACACAGTGAACACAGGGAACACAACGAACACTGTGAACACAGGGACACAGGGAACACAGGGACACAGAGTCACAGTGAACACAACGAACACTGTGAACACAGAGACACAGAGTCACAGGGAACACAGTGAACACAACGAACACTGTGAACACAGGGACACAGAGTCACAGGGAACACAACGAACACTGTGAACACAGGGACACAGAGTCACAGGGAACACAGGGAACACAACGAACACTGTGAACACAGGGACACAGGGAACACAACGAACACTGTGAACACAGGGATACAGGGAACACAGGGAACACAACGAACACTGTGAACACAGGGACACAGGGAACACAACGAACACTGTGAACACAGGGACACAGAGTCACAGGGAACACAGTGAACACAGTGAACACAACGAACACTGTGAACACAGAGTCACAGGGAACACAGTGAACACAACGAACACTGTGAACACAGGGAACACAACGAACACTGTGAACACACGGACACTGTGAACACAGTGAACACAACGAACACTTTGAACACAGGGACACAGAGTCACAGGGAACAAACTGAACACAACGAACACTGTGAACACAGGGACACAGGGAACACAGTGAACACAACGAACACTGTGAACACGGGAACACAGGGAACACAACGAACACTGTGAACACAGGGACACAGGGAACACAGGTGCACAGTGAACACAGGGACACAATGAACACAGAGAAAACAGGGACACAGTGAACACAGGGAACAGAGTGAACACA